>NC_012863.1:300000-582500 GCF_000026945.1 Candida dubliniensis CD36
TGTATTACAAGAAGTTAATGTTGAACAAATTTTCCGTCGATTGAAAAAAAAATATGAAAAAAAACATCAACAACAACAACAACAACAACAAAAACAACAACAAAAACATAAATTGAAGGGTAATAATTCAATTATAAATAATAATAATAATAATGATGATTATGATTATGATGATGATGATGTTGATTATGATATTTTTGATGGATTAGATGATTTTTTAATTGATGATGATTTATTAGCTAGAGTTCAATCAGAAAATATCATGTTTATTAAAACTAGAATATTAGTATCAAAATTACTTTTATTTCGTCCATTAGTTTATTTATTTTTACAAGATAAAATCCCATTTATTGAAATTATTCAAGCAGTAATTTCTGTAATGAATGATTCAATGAATACAACAACAAATAATTCATCATCTTCATCATCATCATCTTCATTAGCTTTTGGGATTGATAATTTTAATCCTATGGATTCTCCAAATTCATCAATTAGTTCTGGTTCTGGTTCTGGTTCTGGTTCTGGTTCTGGTTCTGGTTCTGGTTCTGGTTCTGGTTCTAGTTCAACAATATTTAATTTAATTAATGAAAATGAATATAACCATAATAATAATCATAATAATCATGATCATGATTATCATGATGATGATTATTTAGAAATTGATTATTTTAATTTAATCAATGCTCCATTATTTTATCAAAAACAATTTCCTGATGAAGATTTTTCTAAATTCATTGAATATGATAATAATAAACAAGCCACAACAACAACAACAACGATGAATGGTTATGATCAAGAAATTAATGAAGAATCAACAATTACAATCAAAGATTTATCATTAGTTAAACAAAGAATTTTACGAATTTTTATATCAAATTTAATTTCAATACCAAAATTAAATATACCTAAATTAGGTACTCATAGACATCCAGGACTGTGGTATTATATAAGAAATTTATTTATTGGTAATATATTTCAATATTTGATTTATAAAAAAATTCAATCAATGATAAATAAAGCTACTACTGATATTAAATTCCAATCAATATTAAAATCACAACTTGAACAACTTGAACAACTTGAACAACAACTGAAAAAGGAAAATGGTTCATTTTCAATAAAATCTATGGAAGAAATTATTGAATTAATAAATATGGTGATTAATATAAAAGGTATAATTGCATCTTTAGAACATTCAATAATTTTAATGGAATATTGGAAATTAGAAATTAAAGATTGTCAAATTTATCAAGATTTTATTAAAAAAATATTAAATGATTTACAAAAATCAACAAGATAATTCAATTCAACTCAACTCAAATATAACTAACCAAAATGATGATGGTATATTATTATAATGAAAAGATAAGAGAAAGATTCTTAAAAAAAATTTTTTTTTTTTGGGGGTGGGGGGGGGGGGGGGCGATAAATGAATTAATCATTACATAGATGTGTGTATAGGTAGGTAGAAATAGAAATGAGATTAAACGACAATTCAAATGTGATTATTATTTCTATTGATTTAAAGAATGGAAGTTGGAGACATGAGATTGTAATATATTACTTAAATCCATCATAGAATTGATATTTCATAAATATGAAAGAAAATAGTAGTAGTAGCAGTGGTGGTGGTGGTGATGGGTGCTTTTTTTTGTTGTGTTTGTATTAAACGGCGTTATACATTTCACACATTTTTAATTTTAATTGGTGTCTCCTTTTATTTATTAATTTGCTGCTAAAAAAAAAAAAGAAAAAGGATTACCTTCCTTCCTTCCTTCCTTCCCCACCGCCAATAACTTTGCAGCAACAATACAATTAATAAGAACCAAATCTTATACGTTCTAGTTTAGAAATGGTTGACATTTAACTGCAAAAAACAAAAAAAAAAAAATAAACAAAGTGAAATTGGGAGGGATGAATGAAGGAAGATGGAGGAAGGGTGGAAAGCCGAATCTCGAAAATGGGTTCCTCAAACCGATGATCGCAAAAAAAAAAAAGAAAAAAGGTTAACACATAAACAAAACGAAACAAACAGGTATATATATATATATAAATAAAGACTAAAAGAATTCAATTCTTGTTGTTTTATAAATATTAATATTTCAAATGGAAACTTACAACTAATCCTAAAAAAAAGTGACTTATTTATTTTTTTATTTATATATATATATATATATAAACAAAATGTCAAGAATTAATAATAATAAAGATTCAATAGATCAAAATTGGCAAAATAATGATTATGAAATCAAAGAACAAGATCGATTTCTACCTATTGCCAATGGTATGTATATAGTATACTTCCTTCTCTTCTATTGCCCTTTTATTTTACTAACTAATCATTCATTCATCTTCCCTTAATTTAATGGGGGGGGGGGAAGTGTCTTTTTTTTTTTTTTTCTAAAGTTGGAAGAGTGATGAAAAAGGCATTACCAGAACATGCAAAATTATCAAAAGAATCAAAAGAATGTATTCAAGAATGTGTATCGGAATTTATATCATTTATAACTAGTCAAGCTGCTGATCGATGTTTAGTAGAAAAACGGAAAACTTTAAATGGTGAAGATATATTATGGGCAATGTATACTTTAGGTTTTGAAAATTATTCAGAAACTTTGAAAATTTATCTTGCTAAATATCGTCAAGTATGTAATATACTTCCCCTTATACTGGGTTACAATCTTGTTGTTGTTTTTTTTTTTTTTTATGGAATATTCTACTAACTTATTATCAAATTATAATAGTATGAACAAGAACAATTGACTCTTAAACCACCAAGAAAGAAAATACGGAAAAAGAAGAAGACTAATGATAACTCGTCATCATCATCAAAGTTGCAAAACAAGGAGGAACAAGACCAAAACTTACAACAGAATCAACAATATGATTATGATGAGGAAGAAGAAGAAGAAGAGGCAGATATATCAGATATACAACTGAATTTAATATTACAAAATTTACCTGAATATTCTGATGATTATTTTGAAGATGAAGATGAAGATGATAAAGACAGGCAACAATCAGATGAAAATAGTGATAATAATGATCCTCAACTGATTAATTTGCAACAACAACAACATCAACAATTTAATAATATTGATTCTGATCCAATTACTGAATCAAATCAACAAGAATCTTTTTTCACTAATAGTAGTAATGCACAATATTATCCTCATCAATCACAATATGTAAATACAACATTACCTTCTTCTTCATCTTCATCAATAATAAATATTGATAATAATAGATCTATACAATCACAATTATTATCAACTCATCCACAACCTAGACAATATCAAGATCAACAACAAAGTCATAATGATAAACAACAACAACAACAACAACAACGTATTATTCCTGATTTACTCAATATTACTAATTCATATTCCGAAGATGAATTTATTTGAAGTTGGGTGGTTGGTTTTTTTTTTTTTTTTTTGAATATTGGCGTATTTTTTGTTATAAAGTAAGGAAATCTAATCCATTATAATAATATATATATATATGTTATGTTATGTATCGTAATAAAGTTGTAATTTAAGATCTTCTTTTATTGAATATCTTTATGAGTATGTGAGTGTATTTATTTGTATGTCTTAAGATTTGAAGTTGATTAATTATTGACAACACAAACAAGAAGAAGAAAGGTTTCCTTTTTTTTTTTTTTGACACACCAACCAACAATTAAAACCACTTTCTTCCTTGTTTCTTTCATGTGTTCATTTCCATTTTTATAAGATGTTGTTCTGTTCAACATAAAAATAACTACAATGGTTTTTGATATCAAGGAGGGTTGTATAAATTAGTAATACATAAAATAATTCATGTTGCAACAAAAAAAAACCTGCCTACTGCCAATAAACTATGATGGTGTTGTATACTGAAAATTGTTTAATCAACTACATCGTGTCCTTATTGACAAATGAAAACTTTGTAGTAGTAGATTTGGGAATGGATTTACAACTACGTACAATCAAAACCACAACCTTTATGGATTATAAAACTACCACAATGATAATTAGTTAATATTAATCTTATTTATACGCGTATTTTTGCCCCCCCTCCTCCCCCTTTCATCAAGTAGGACAAACTACTACAACAACAACAACATCTCATAGTAATGAATGACTTTTTATTTTGATTCCCAAACTCTCTCTGGCATTAATAGGAGAGAGAGGTGGTTACTAACAATGAGAATTGGCCACAATTACCCATTCAAAACACAATATGGATAGAATTTTTGTTTTTGTGTGCTACAAACTTTCATTATAAATAATCTGGCAAATATCAAAAGCTAATATCCTTTCCTCATCCATACTAAATTACAACAACTCAATCTAATCATTTCAAGATGTAATTACATAAACGTTGGAGTTAACATGTCATTTATGTATGTACGTGTATGCAAAGCAAACACCATATTATTATTAACATCGCAAATCTTTCCCTTTAGCCTGTTTGTTTTGACAAATAGAGGCGAAACATCACCTAAAATAGATTAAAAAATGAAATAAAGAAGGAAAGAAAAGAAAGAAAAGAAAGAAAAGAAAGAAAAAAAAAGAAAGTGAATTATTTGTGTAATAAAGAATGAAAATTTGAATTAATTAATTCACTCCTTTGGGTTATTGGAAATTTTAAATATCGGACGACTATTTTCACTTCCTCCTCCTTCTCCTCCTCCTATCTTACAAGATGCATAATACATTAATCCTTTTTGAAATTTACCATTAACATAGACGATTAATTGATGATGATGTTGTATGCCGGTATTGAAAGGATCATCATAATATTAGTAAGGCAATGTGTCATATATTCACATACATATATATATTATCTTTTCAAGTTTAACCGAATGAAAATGAAATTCCGTTTTCATTCATTCATTCGTGTTTGTGTTTGTGTTTGTGTAATTTTGATTTTCCTAAAATTTTTGTAACAGAAATAAATTTTAACAACCAAATGAAAGACAAGTAAGAAGAAGAAAAAGATCATCATCATCATCATCATTACCAATTCCAAAACAACAACAACAACAACAACAACAAACCTGGATTAATTTCCTTTGTCCAATTTCATTTTTTTTTTCTAGGAATTTGAAATTCAATAATATTATATTATACTGTTTCATTAAGAACAAGTAATAGGTTAATGTCGTTCTATAATTTGTTTCTAGAACCAAAAAAATTCTTAACCATTTAATCACAATAAACTTCGATCCCATTATATCCCTCACTACTAACAAGATTTTGACTTTAATTGTGTTTCAAATCTGTCTCAGAAAAATGTTTTTCGTTGTTTGGTTATCTCTCTCTCTCCCCCTTTATCTTTAGTACCTTGATTAAAGTTTCAGCAATTTCAGAAATTTCAAGATTACTCAATTACTATCGCTAATCCCCCTTTCCTTAGTGCTTAAATGTCTTGGATTACCTTCAAAGAAGTAGTAAAGAAATGAAACCACCTACCTAACAAACAGAAAAGAAACCACAGGATCTTTAATTCTAGTTCTATATATTGTACTCTTAGTAGTAGTAGTGGTAGTAGGTGATGCTAAATAAAGACAATTATTAAGTCATTTGACATATAAAAGTGTATGCTTCATGCTTTATGCCTTATGTTCATTTATGTATGCATGTGTAGTAAGTAAGTAAGTAATGTATTGTTGTTGTTGTTGTTGTTGTTGCCCCCTGTCTTTTATTTATCCCGTCGCACGTTAAATTAAATGTGTATACCTGCATATAGGACATACATTTTTTCCTTTCAATTTTTTTTTTTTACCACCACCACCACAATTTGTTTTCTTAATGCAATACGCTCTCCTCCTCCTCCTCCTCCTCCTCCTCCTAATAAAAATTTTTCCATTCCTTTAAACATACATAGAAACAGAAAGAGAACAGGAAAGAAAAAAACAACAACAACAACAATCCTATACACTCAGACAGCCACCAGACAACCATCAAGGATACACATTGATATTACTGTTTTATTCTATTAAACAACCTTCTCTTGTTCCACCATTTCATCATTTGCTTTTGAATAAAACCCAATTTAGCAACAACTTTTTTGTTTAGTAGTAATATATTGTTTACAACACAATTCACACATCTACCCACATAGATACACTTCATTTACTATCTATTTGATATATTTCAATAACAATCAAGACCTTCAACCTACAACTGATATATACCTATCTCACATTCCAATTTTTTTTTTGGTCCATTATTGTTAGTACAAACCTGTTATTGATTACATTTTAGACGGGATAAGCAACAAAAGAAAATCCAGCTGCCCCCTAGAACTATCCACATCCATATCTATATCTATATCTAAAATCTATTAGTTTATTACCTTTATTAGTCACAACAACCCTTTTTACCCATGATTAAAACGTTTCGGAAAAGTAAAAGACTGTCGAGTAATTCAAGTTCACCCAAGAAAACAATATCTCGAGTATCATCAACTTCTAGTAATCAAACTTCTCATGATGGAATGTTACAATCACCTAAAAAAGTCATTAAAGCTCTTTATGATTATGAACCTCAAGGTCCTGGAGAATTGAAATTTTCTAAAGGGGATTTTTTCCATGTATTAGATGATGTGGATGATGAATTACATAAAGAAGCTGAAGCCAATGGATGGATAGAAGCAACAAACCCAATGACTCAACTCAAGGGGATGGTCCCTCTTAGTTATTTTGAAGTATTTGATCGATCTCGTCCTATAATGGGCACAAATTTCATTGATAATCAACATCATCATCAACAACAACAACAACAACAGCAGGGAACAATTAACAATGGAGCAGGACATCGAAATTTACAACAAACATTATATGCAGTTACATTATATGAATTTACTGCTGAACGAGAAGATGAATTAGATGTAATGCCTAATGAAAATTTAATTATTTGTGCTCATCATGATTATGAATGGTTTATTGCTAAACCAATAAATCGATTAGGTGGTCCAGGTTTAGTTCCAGTATCTTATGTTAAAATTATTGATCTTTTAAATCCCAATTCTCATTATACTTCAATTGATACATCAAGGCGATCACAAGTTGTTGAAGTGATTAATGCATTTAATATACCGACAGTGGAACAATGGAAAAATCAAACTGCTAAATATCAAGCTTCAACTATCCCTCTTGGATCAATATCAGGAAGTGGTACCCCACCAACATCTGCCAATTCACAATATTTTGATAATCATACTATGACTTCCAATCGATCATCTCTGGGTTCATCAATTTCTATTATTGAAGCTAGTGTTGATTCATATCAATTAGATCATGGTCGATATCAATATTCCATTACGGCTCGATTAAGTAATGGGAGAATAAGATATTTATATCGATATTATCAAGATTTTTATGATTTACAAGTTAAATTATTAGAATTATTCCCTTATGAAGCGGGAAGAATTGAAAATTCTAAAAGAATAATTCCATCTATACCAGGACCTTTGATTAATGTAAATGATTCAATATCAAAATTAAGAAGAGAAAAATTGGATTATTATTTATCAAATTTAATTGCATTACCTAATCATATATCTCGATCGGAAGAAGTATTAAAATTATTTGATGTTTTAGATAATGGATTTGATCGAGAAACTGATTCTATTAATAAACGATTTTCTAAACCAATTAGTCAAAAATCAAATTCTCATCAAGATAGATTATCTCAATATTCCAATTTCAATGTTTTGCAACAACAACAACAACAACAACAATTAGCTAATCATTCACGAGGTTCTGATAATTCACCTACTAATGAATCATCAGGTTCAAATTTAGTTAATTCTTCTCATAATGATTCATCATTATCATCATCACCACCACCACCGTCACAAACAGCAACTGCAACCAGTACAATTGGAGGCGAATCTTCAGCAAAACAACCAAAAGTTAAAGTGAAATTTTATTTTGATGATGATATATTTGTATTATTAATTCCAACTAATTTACGATTACAAGATTTAAAAACAAAATTATTTAAACGATTAGAATTAGATATTAATTATAAATATGAAAAAAAATTGGATAATAAAAAACTTTCATCAGAATCAATTCATTTATTTTTGAAAAATGATTTTGAAGATTTTTTAATTGAAAATAATAGTGATAGTAATGGTAATGGTAATGGTAATGATAATGAAATTGATTTAGAAGATGAAATTAATAAAGAAAAATTAGGAGAATTTGAAGTTAATGATGATGAAAAATTCCAAAGTGTTTTATTTGATAAATGTAAATTAATGGTTTTAGTATATTAAAAAAAGGGGGTGGGGAATTATTTTACCTTGTATTATATTATATATTTTTTTTTTTCATTTGGAAAGAAAGAAAGAAAAATTAGTTTATAAGAGATAAAGAGAGAGAGAGTTATACAGTGAGTATAAGATCATTTGAAGAAAAAGTAAGAGGAGAAGATTTATGAATGAGGTTCAATCATAAATTTGTTTTGTATTATATTATAATATTTGAATATTCTATTCCGTTTATATATATATATGTATCTGTTGTATATGAAAAAAAGAGAATATACAAATAAAATGTCATTATCAAAAAATATAGGTTTCAACAACTCTGAATGATTAGGACTAAGGTATAAGATATTTATTACATTATTATCATTAGTTTATTACTTGATTTCAGAGTTAACCCCCTAGCTGGTGGTAACACCCATCCCCCCATTCAATACCAACGCGTGTGCACGTCAATTGGTGTTGTCAAAGGGGTTTAACAACAGGAATAATAGGATACTCATTTTATTGGTTTCGTGTACAAATGCTCAATAAATATTCTTCTCTCTTCTTCTACAACTTTAATCACACACACTTTATTTATTTATTTACATTTTTAATCAACTACTTCAAATCATTCATACAACTTCCCCCTTCCCCCTTTTTGTTTCTATCTGATCCTAGAATCTTCACAATCAAAAGACAGATTTTTTTTTTTTTTTTTTTGACAATGTTCAAAAGAGTATTTGGATTATTCACATCATCAACTAGGGATTTATCAGACACTAATAATGATAATGATGATGAAAAGAAGGAGAAACAGGAAAGAAAGCAAAAGCAAATTCAGAGAAATTCTCGAATTCGACCTAAAACTGATTCTCACATTTATCATGCTAAACTCAAGCTCAAGCTCAAGGCCAAAGCCGAAGCCGAATCCAGGTCCCAATCGACACCCAGAACCACGAGTAACAACTCATCAAGTAATAATGCATTGATTTCACTGATACGACTGCCACAGGGACTGAAATTAGCATATCGACTGTCACTGATAGGAGTAATGAATCCCCAACAAACTTTAAATGATACCGTAATCGATGATTCTAATGATAATGATGATATATCGAATTCTAGTTTAAGGAATTTCCCATCTTCACCAACAAAACAAGCCATGGCTCAACATAAAGCACAAACTCATGATCATGACAATAATTTACATCAATATCAACAAGTTGATTTACAACCAATTGATCCACTACCACTACAACAACAACAACAACAACAACAACAACAACAGCTGAATGATCGATTTGTCGTGCCATCGACTTCGTCACCACTACCACTCACAATAATCAATAAAAAACGACCTCAAGATCAACTCCATAACTCTAATACACGGAAATTCAATGGTGGTAATATCCCAAAACGAAGAAAATTGACACGTGCTACATTAGCAACAACAACTACAGGAAATATTCGTATAAATAGTGGCAATACCAATGGTATTGATAATCAATTGATTTCATCAAAATCATCAACGAATCTGCCATTAAAACATAAAACTACTACCACTACCACCAACACCACCACCACCACCAATAACTTTAAACAGATAAAAGGAGTAAATCAATTACATCAAAATAATTATAAATTGAATCTTTCTAAATCAATTCCAGGTTTTAATCATAGTTTAAGTAAAGATATTGATCATTATGGTCATTCTCGATTAAAAAATCTTAAAAAACCATCAATTCCATCAATGGCAACATCTTTAATCCCATCTTCATCGTCGTCAGGATCAGGATTAATAACTCATTCAGTATCAAAAATTCAAGAAATGGAAGAAATCAACAATAATCAAGTTCCAAGTAATGATCTTGATACGAGCATCAATAATGTTTATGACAATATGGATAATAATAATGATTATGATTATGATTATGATCCTGATCCAATAGATTCAGTAGAACCAGAAATATATTTATCAGAAGAAGAAGAAGAAGAAGAAGAAGACGAAAATGGGAAAGATATAAAGGAAAAGATGTTGGATAAAGAAGTTGTTGATTCTGAATCAGGAAATAATGATACTACTGTGGTTATACAAACTAATGATGACTTGGAAACTAAGAAACATCAACAACAGCAAAAGATTGTTGAAGATGATATACCTAGGGAGAGGGAAATATTGATGATTCATTCTCCAGGAGAAAAGCAAAAGCTAAAACGACTGCAACGAAAACAAGAACGACAATTGCAACTGCAACTACAACTACAACTGCAGAACCAAAAAAGTGTATCACCACAGAATGAAACTGTGGATAATCAACAACTAGAGGAGCCAAGCGAACAAAACCAACTTAATGCTAATAGATCTCAGGAAGAACAAGTTGTAGAAAATCAACCAACTCGACCTCTGAAAAGTCGTACATCAAAGAAACCTCAAAAACAATATTTTCAAAGTTGGAAAGAAGAAGCAGCTTTATTAAAACAAAAATTGGCTAATGATCCAACATTTCATTTCTCAAGTGATAAAACTCAACAAATTGATGAAGATAATGATATAATAATTGAAAAAATAACTCAATTACGTGGATGTCAAATTTTATCTCCAAATCAATCAATCAAAAAAGAATTTGATCATATGGACTATCGTAAAAGCAAGCATAAAATCCCTCCAACATCAAAATATTATACTATGGATGATTTTTTCAAAGTTAGATCGGATAATAATTCAACAAGAATAAAACAACGACAACGACAACGACAACAACAACAAACTGATAACAGTACTTTGAATTCCAGAAATAATGAAAAATCAACTCCAGATCCACAACCACAACCACAACAACAACAACAACAACAACAACAACAACAACAACAACAACAACAACAACAACAACAACAACAACAACAACAACAACAACAACAACAACAACAACAACAACAACAACAACAACAACAACAACAACAACAACAACAACAACAACAACAACAACAACAACGAAAACAACAACAACAACAACGAAAACAACAACAACAACGACAACCACAACGACAAACTAATAACAGTACTTTGAATTCTAGAAATAATGAAAAATCAACTCCAGATCCACAAGTACAACCAAAACCAGAGTCGCAACCAGAAAAATCACCAACTGAGACAGTAGCTAACTCAACTAAACGAAATAGGTCGAATGCATCATTTGTAAGGAAACATGACATATTAGATGATTTGGTTCAGGATAGTTCAGAAGAAGAAAATCACTTAACCGATTCAACTCGTTGGGCAAGAAAACGTAAGTTGTCACTGTCCTCCTCCTCCTCAACATTATCATCACATATTGACAGTGTTGAAGATTTGCAATGTGAAGTAATTGATATCACTGGATCACCAGATTATTCTACAGTGGTAAGAGCAGCGCTTGATATAAAAACTCTGATAACAGAAAAAGATGTATCTACAGAAGATGGTGAAACAACTGCAACATCGCCCACAAAACATTTTGAAAATAATTCAAATATTGAAAGTGAAGTGTCGCTGCTGGAAAGTCCAGTACCTCAAAAAGAGATTTCTTCAATTCCAAAATTGACTTATACTAGGAGTGGTCAATCAAAGAACAAGTCTCATGACACTGGGAAACTTTTACAGCCACAATCCAATGATCTGAGCAAATTATCTCCAAGAAGGAAAGCAGGAGGTTCAACTTCACAAAAAGTGTCCCACCAACTGGAACGTCTTGATTCTCAAGAAAGTCAAGGTAATCTTTCACAAGAGAAATACGGAGACGTTGAACTATCACCAAGTAAACTTCCACCTGATGAACAACAAGAAGATAGTGACTACGAATTTGATAATGTTGATTGGCCAGGCGATGATATTGTACCGGAGAATATGGTGACTTATTCACAAGAACAACAAAAAAAACTACCACCACCTAATACAAATACCGATGATAATGAAGCATTTATTGATAATGAAATTAATAAATCAAACAATGCTATTAGTAATCCTCGTCTTGCTGAACGGGAAAACACTAATGAAATGACTGACAATTTAGAGGAACTTCATCATTCTGTGACTAGTAAGAAGTCTCATGAAACCAATACAGATGATGCAAATACAAGTATATATAATCACTTACCAGATTCACCATCATCCAAATGGCATGATCAAATTGATTCAACACAATCAAAATCATCTCATCATATCATTGAAACAGAAGAACAAGAGAATACATTAGCCAATGATAAAGTTATTGAGCCTTTCACTCAAGAAACTGAATTATTAATGTCTCGTTTACCATCAGAATTACAAACGACAATTTCAAGGAATATTTTATTGACATTGACAAAACAAGATAATCCAAATAATGACAATAGTAATGGTGATTCCGAAGTATATACTGAGACACATGTTGCTGACACTGAAAACAATCAACCTGTTGTATTACCATCATCTAAACAAAATGAAACCACAATATCATCACCAAAGACTAGTATAAGAACACCTCAAATATTTACCAGAAACAATAAAAAAGTTTCAAAAGATCGAATTAAGGTTAGTAAAAATGTTATGAGATTATTGAATAGTTCTGAAGAAGAAGAAGAAGAAGAGAATGTTCAGGTTATGGTTGAAAATGCAAATGAGAATTTGGAGAATAATAGATCAGATGATCAAAATAATGACAAAACTCCACCTATGGAGTCTACTATTGATCCTGAAAACCATCAAAATGAAAGTAATAAGCCTGAACTGACCCAGGAACAGCCTCAAACTCAAGAACAACAAACAACAACTCATAAACCAAATATTGTTAGTAATGAATCTGTTCAACCTTCTTCTCCAACACAATCACCATCAGAAACTCAAGTATTAGAACGAGCAAATCAAAGAAATGTTGATGTTAGTTGGGAAGATGATATTGAAGATAGTGATTCTGATTTCTTCAAAGAAATGGATGCCAAATACGATTTGGTAGCATATTCTAAATCTAGAAAATCAAAAAGTAATGAAATTGTTTTTGAGAAACAGTCCAATGATAAAGTTATCAACTCTGTTCAGACTGAGACTTTCAATGGTGTATCACCACAAGTAACTAATCATGAACCTCACAATGTTGTCAATGATCAATCCAAAGCTGGCAATGAGACCCAATTACATGAGACAACAGAAGGTAAAGAAGAAAAGAATACTGGTGAATATCATCATACAGATTCAATGATGAAACTGAATCCTCGAGATATGGATGTATTAATGTCAGACATTGAATCTGAAATTTCCATTACAAACATAAAGAACCAGGACTTTCCACCGATTCAAGAATCAAACTCCAATGAATATGCTTCACCTGGAAATGACTCTGAACTGTGCAGTGAACCAGACAATGATGATTCAGAAGATAATTTATATAACAGGTTGAAATATGCTGGGGTTCAAAGTTCATTAGCTTGTACTACAAAATTAAGAGATAAAGGTAAAGTATCTCAACAACTTGAAACAAAAGATATCGATGAACCCAAATCATTGATTCATACCATCAAATTATCCCCTCAGGATCTTTTGGGTATAATTGACCCATTTCCCAAAACATTTATGCACACAATCAAATTATCTCATGGATTTTTTAGGCATAAAATTAAACTACCTACTCATCTATTAAATTCATTGAATAACTCAACAGAAACTGCCAAGGATACAACAACAACTCAATTACCAGAAGATTTGGAACTGAATTTGGATTCTATGAAATTTAATGAGAACGAAAAGGAAAAGGAAAACGAACCTATAAAAGAACCTACCAAGGAGCCTGCAAAAGAACCTACAAAAGAACACACGAAGGAACCTGCAAGGAAACCTATAACTTCTACTATTAGATCCCTAATGGATGTGTATGCATCAATTCCAGATTTGGAGCAAATACCGCCCCCACCACCACCACCACCTATCAACCCAGTTATTGTAAATGAACCACAAAGGAAAAGTTTTGGTATAAAAGCACTATTAGAGAAGTTTCCTCCTCCTGAGAAAGTCACAATACCTGTTTCTGAAAACGTTGAGAATATCAAAAGTAAACCCAATCAATTGGATAGAATTATTTCTCCTGATACTGTTGAAAAAAGTAGCAAATCTTCATCTATTGAACAAGTTAGAAACCAGTTTGATGAGAAATTACTGCTTAATAATAATAATAACGTAACTGATGGTAATAATGTTGAAACAAGTAAATCAGAATCTAAATTGCCGATTGAATTTTTGAATAATCCAAAGTCAGAATCCAAGGGAAATGATTTACGAAAAGATGATGACTTGTCGAAACTTCAACCTCAACGGGTTTTCATAGATTTGTCATTAGATGATGACAGTAGTAGTAGTAAAAGCAGTGATAAAAATGAAGGTGATGGTGATGTTGAGGGGGATGTCAATAATGAGAATAACACAAATATTGGTGAGGATGGCATGGATGGTGTTGTTCGTGAAGACAATATCAATAGTACTACTACCAATAATGAACCTGAGTCAAATGATAAACCCGAACAACGGATCAATCTTTCTTTAGATATTTCAACCTGTGGAGATACGTTAGCTCCAGGTGCATTAGCTACTGCTTATGAACAACTTTTGAAGAATGACATGTTAAGAAATATTTTAGCTTCAAACGGAACGTCATTATCTGACAAAAACGAATCAAGTAATACTGTAAATCAGGATTTAAATCCCTCGAAAGAAATTACACATCAAGAAAATGATTCATCAATGGTAATCGATTCAAATGAAGATATCTTGCAACAAATCAAAAACAAATATCGTGCAAAATATGAAAAGTTTACAAATTTCAATAAAAATGAAGAATCGAGGTCAAAAGAAAAATCTGGGAATTCGATAGCTTTAATTGGTAATAATAAAGAATCAAGATCTCGTCATTCGAATCCTTCAGGAAATGGTCCTGATACGTCTAATAGATCAGATAATCCCTCTACAACAACTGCATCAGATAAATCAGATAAATCAAATGGTGTCAAAGGTAAAACTAGGCAAAGTATATTACATGATTGGAAAGCCTTATCACTTGATTCTGATATTAATAGTAGCAGAGGTGATAAATCTACGAATTCTCAAGCCAATGGTGAAAGAAATCAGAGTATTGTAACATTGAAGGAAATTGAAGATAATATTATATCAAGTACTAATGGAGAAACAAATCTGAAAAAATTGGAAATCAATCATAATAATAATAATGCTAAAGATAAAGATAGTAACATTGATGATATTGATAATGATTGATGAATTTGATGTAGACTCTGTATTCATGAAATAGCTATAATAATGCAATCATTTTAACAGGTTTAACGAAATCTTTTGGTGGATAATTCAGAAATGGAATTTAATCTATATATTGATTATAAATACATATTATTTATTTATTTATACTTAACCTAACAAATCATCTAAAAAGTCCAAATCCTTAACATCATTTCGATTTTGCTTTGCATTAAGGTTGTCAGAATTCAATTTCAATGGATACTGTTGTTCATGTTTAGATGTTTCTTCTTTATCGTCATTAATAGTTAATTTATTAATAAATGTATCAAAATCACCATCTTGTTGTATATTTGATCCAATTTTATCTCTATCAGACGATATACCTAATAGCAAATCAATATCATTATCTAAAGTTGTAGTTTTATTATTATCATCATTTCGTAAAATTCTATTATTCAAATGAGCCAATTGATCAACATCAGTATTATCAAAATTATTAATTTCTAATACTTTCCCCAGTTTATTCAGTTTTGACATTGTATTATCATTAAATTTATTTTTGATTTGTCGATAGAAATTCTCTTGTTCAATCAATTTTTGTCTTTCAATATCTTTTTGTTTTTCATCATTAGTTAATATTTGAATATTTGATTTCTTGGTACTTTTTGATTTATCAGCCGTAATTGTATCAATTATTGATGATTCACCAATAACAAATCCATCTAATTTCTCAATTGGGATATTATTAATGTTGTTTTTAACTAATTCCTTTTGTTTCTTTTCATATATACTATTATAATCATCAACGTTTCGATTCAATTCTTGATAGCTTGATAATCCATATTCTTCTAAGAAATTATCTGATATTTTATTATGTAGTAGTTTCCGTTTATTCTTTTGTGGTTTAACATCAAGATTATTAATGAATTGTTCCAAATCAAATTTTGAATCTTGATTATTGTTATTAGGAGGTTTTAATTCTTTTGTTTTATTGGCATCTGATCCAAGATATATACCATCTATTTCTTCATCGGCATCATCTTTATCTAGATTGGCTAATATTTGCAGTTTTATCTTTTTCTTTTGTTCAATAGTTAATTCATCATTCTCAGATAATTGAGGGTAAAAATGATTGATTAATGCATTATCTATATCAGAATCCCATTCATCATCAGAATCATCAAGTATTATTCCAGTTGTTGTAGTATTATTAATTGATTTCTTCTTTGAACTCCATTTTGCTGAAGGAGTATCATTATCATTACTTTTATTAGTCGGAAGTATGTTATGTTTCTTCAAATATTTATATTTTGCTTTCTTATCCCATTTAGAATTCTTTAAAACCATCTTTAGTCTTTAATGTATTGAATGGTGGTGATAACTTGTATTTGATATTAGTTCAATAGTTAGTTTTCATTCTAATGTATGAATGATTAGTGTGCGATCATTGTACTGTCACTTTTTTTGTTGGTGGTGGGAATTTAAAAAATTTTCTTTGTTAGCCACTTCTTTAAATCAAATCAAATACTGTTCAAGACTTTTTTAAATTCTTCCTTCATTTAAAAAATTAAAGATCATTAGAGATTATTAACAAATATGTCTGAAGATAATACTGGAAACACTAATAGTAACAAACCCAATTCAGTACCTTCAAAATCAATTGAAGAATTGTTGAAATTGTTGGCTATGGGGCAAGAATTATCTCCAGCTCAACAAAAGGAAATGAAAGATTATAAATTTTGGAAAACTCAACCAGTACCATCATTAAGTGAGAAAATCACTGAAGAAGGTCCCATTGATAAAATTAAAACCCCAGAAGATGTTCCAAATGATCCATTCCCATTAATTACTGATTTTGAATGGAGCACTTTAGATATTGAAGACAATTTACAATTGGACGAATTATATAAATTATTATATGATAATTATGTTGAAGATCTTGATGCCACATTTAGATTCAAATATAGTCATGAATTTTTCCAATGGGCTTTGAAACCACCAGGTTGGAGAAAAGATTGGCATGTTGGTGTAAGAGTGAAATCAACTGGGAAATTAGTAGCTTTTATAGCTGCTACTCCAGTTACATTTAAATTAAATAAATCAGGCAAAGTGATTGATTCAGTGGAAATCAACTTTTTATGTATTCACAAAAAATTGAGGAACAAGAGATTAGCCCCAGTTTTAATCAAAGAAATCACTCGTAGGGTTAATAAACAGAACATTTGGCAAGCATTGTATACTGGTGGATCTATTTTACCTACACCATTGACAACTTGTCGTTATCAACATCGTCCAATCAATTGGTCTAAATTGCATGATGTGGGGTTCAGTCATTTACCTGCAAATCAAACTAAGAGTAGTATGGTTGCAAGTTATACTTTACCTAATAACCCTAAATTGAAAGGTTTACGTCCAATGACTGACAAAGATGTTTCACCAGTATTGTCTTTATTATATAAATATCAAGAAAGATTTGATATTGTACAACTTTTCACCGAAGAAGAATTTAAACATTGGATGTTGGGTAATAATGAGGATTCTGATTCTAATGTGGTTAAAAGTTATGTTGTTGAGAATGAAAATGGTGATATCACAGATTATTTTTCATATTACTTGTTACCATTCACAGTATTGGACAATGCTCAACATGATGAATTAGGGATTGCTTATTTGTTTTATTATGCTACTGATTCTTTTGAAAATTCCAATTACAAAAAGAGATTAAATGAATTGATCACTGATGCATTAATTACCAGTAAGAAATTTGACGTTGATGTTTTCAATTGTTTAACTTGTCAAGATAATACTTATTTCTTAAAAGATTGTAAGTTTGGTAGTGGTGATGGATTTTTAAATTATTATCTTTTCAATTATAGAACATTCCCAATGGATGGAGGTATCGATAAGAAGACAAAAGAAGTTGTCGAAGATCAAACAAGTGGTATAGGTGTAGTTTTATTATAATTAGAGTAATTTATATTATACAATGTTTTCAATTTTTGTAATACCAATACAGTTATTAATACTGTTGATTGATTGATCGATCAATCATCATCGCAATTTCTTTTTCATTCGAAAGAATTTTTTTTTATTTTTTTTTTTTTTTTTTTCAAAAGCTCATCCCAATTTTATATTTCCATAACTTCAACTATATTCTCTTTAATAACTCGTTCCTTTAAATAAACAAGAAGAAATAATAAACAACAGGCATTATGATTTCTTCTAGTACTTGGGTCCCAAGAGGTTTCGCTGCAGAATTCCCAGAAAAATATGAATTAGATGATGAAGAAATGGAAAGAATCAATGCTATGGCTAATTTAGAAATTAATGATGCCAAAGAGCAATTAGCAGAAATAGAAGCTGAAGCTGAAGCAGAAAAGACTTCAAAGACTTCAAAATTAGCAGAACAAATTGAACTTGATGATGATTTAAAAGAATATGATTTAGAAAATTATGATAATGATGGAAATGATGATGATAATAATTTACAAGATACAAAAATTACCATGTTCCCGGGTTTATCAAATACTGATGCTAAATTATTACAAGATGAAAGCGGAGAAGGTGATAAATATTTATCTTTACCAACTGAACTAGATGAACAAGAAGAAAAGAAAGAAAATCAAATTTATCCAACTGATAATTTGGTTTTAGCTACAAGAACTGAAGATGATATTTCATGGTTAGACATTTATATTTATGATGATGGTGCTGGTGCTCCAATTGGTGCTGAAGAGGAAGAAGAGGATAAACAAGACGTTGATGTTGCCAATGGTATGATCAGAGAATCAAACTTGTATGTCCACCATGATATTATGTTACCTGCCTTCCCATTGTGTGTTGAATGGATTAATTATAAACCTGGTCAAGAATCATCCGACAATACTACAAATATTGGCAACTTTGCTGCAATTGGTACATTTGACCCTCAAATTGAAGTTTGGAATTTGGATTTTGTTGATAAGGCATTCCCTGATATTATTTTGGGAGAACCAAATAAGAATTCATTCATTGCTAAAAAAAATAAAAAGTCCAAGAAAAAGAAAGGAACTCAACATATTACTACTCATCATGTTGATGCAGTTTTATCCTTGTCGCATAATAAAATTCATAGATCAATATTGGCCTCAACATCTGCTGATAAAACTGTGAAATTATGGGATTTGAATAGTGGTACTGCTGTTTGTTCCTTTGACAAAATTCATCATAATAAAACTGTTTCTTCTTCTCAATGGCATTCGCAAGAAGCATCTATTTTATTGACTGGTGGGTATGATTCTACTGCTGCTGTCACTGATGTAAGAATATCTGCATCAGAAAGTTCATCATCAGATTCCTCAAAACATTATTCAGTGGTTGCTGGAGAAGAAGTTGAAAATGTCAGATGGGATCTCTCAAAACCAGAATTATTTTATGCTGGTACTGATAATGGTAATATCTATAGTTTTGATATCAGACAGGATTCCAAACCATTATGGACTTTACACGCTCATGATGCTGGTATTTCTTCATTGGATGTTAATAATTATATTCCCGGGATGTTGATTACCAGTGCCATGGGTGAGAAAGTAGTCAAACTTTGGAAATGTCCCTCTTCTTCTGACGATAATACCAATAACAAACAAGGACCTTCTATGGTATTATCTAGAGATTTTGGTGTTGGCAACGTGTTAACCACAAGTTATGCTCCTGATATTGAAGTTGCTGGTAATGTTGTTATTGGTGGTATAACGGGTGGTTTAAAGATGTGGGATGCATTTAGTAATAGCTCAGTTAGAAATGGGTTTAGAGAAGAATTGAAAGTATTACAAAGTAATGCTAGACAAGAGGCAAAGAAAAATGGACGTGCTTCGAGAATTGCTAGAAAATATAACAGCAATAACAATAAAGAAGAAATTATGACTGTTGAAGCTGGTGGTTTGAAAGATGAGTCAGACTCTGATAGTGATGAAGGTGAAGATGTACCTATAGAAATGCAAGAAGAAGAAGAAGAAGACGATGATATGTCAGACGATGATTTATGATGGTAATTAAGTTAAACAACTTTCATATTCCTACTTAATACACACTTATTAAAAGAATCGGTTTTTCTTATAATTTACTCTCAAATAATTTGACCAAATCGTCTTCGGAGCTACCGCTTGAAACAGAGTCATCGACAATCCCATCAATACTAACAGTGGGGGTAACATGAACTCCCACTCCTCTAAGATACTTAGTAAAGTATTTGACGTCAGTTGTAGCTCCATTTCCAGCATTACTTGGAACTTCACTTGGTTTAATAGTCAACTCCTCCAAGATTTTCTCTTTTGAAACTTTTAATTCCAAACCAGAAGTGACCACATTATAAATCTGTTCATAAATTTGATTTCTTGTCAATTCAATATTTGCTGTATCATAAAATTTTTCTTTATTTTCAAATACTGTTTTGGAAAAATCCCAAAAGGCTTTAATTGAATCAATGTCTACTTCTGTTCCTCTTTCACGAAGCAATTTGGCATAGACTAAGGCAAATTCAGTCAATAAAGTAGAATTGGTATGCCAAGGTTGAATAACATTAACGAAAACAAATTGAAATCTTCCTGGATGGTTCTTTTCCAAATTGGGGATAACGGTGTTGTACAATTTCAAAAATAATTTAGCACTAAATGGACAATTATAATCTAAATATAAATTGATAATATGAGGGGCAGATGCCACTCCAGATAATGTTTTGGCCGATAAATAATAATGAGTAGCAGAATACTTTGGAGAAATCATTATGATTAACTATGTTTGAAGATATTTGGACGGTATTAAGGAAGAAAGAAATTAAAATAAAAAAAAGTAATTTGTCACTTTGGAAAGCCACAGTATATATATAAACCCCGTTGATGATTCTTGTGTGAGTATGGAAAAGCAAGACTCACTCACTCACTCACGCATGGAAATTCAATCTCCTAGAAACAACTTAATTTGTTTCTCTCTTAAACTCAGTCCCCCCAATAATCTAACATAGACAATAAGTGTGATTGGAGAATAGCTAGCCAATATGAGCTCTGTAAGTAACGCAGATGTATCCACTTTACTGAATCCAGCAACAGACAATCTTTCTTTGCTAGATCAACAAGCAATTTCATTATTTGAAGAAGCAATCAAAAAGGAATCTCAAGGATTGATGTCTGATGCAGTTGATTTATACAGAAAGTCATTTAAAATAAATGAACAAGTGGATAAAATTTATCGATCCTTCCATTTACCAAATGCTTTACATAAATTACAAAATGAAAGAGGAAAGAATTATATCACTAGAGTTGATGAACATAAAGTTGCAAAAATCAACGTTGATACCTTACTTGACAGTTTTAAAGATGTTGAAGCAGTTGCCCCAGATCCTATAAATGGAGAACTGGGTGGAGCTCAAGGTGAAATGACTATAAAATTTGCCAATATGAACATAAATCATGAGATGATAGCCAGTGTCTCGGTATCACCACTAGTTCATTTACCTAATGACATTTGGACATATATTTTAGAAATACTTATTCATCATTCCCCAGAATCATGGTTTAAAATGTCAATAACGTGTAAAAAATTTGCATATCTAGGGTTTGGACAATCTACAATTTGGCGTGAAATATGTCAACTTATTTACCCTTATCAAAAATATGAAGAAAATCAATTCTATTTACAAAACCCAACTTCGACGGGTCAAATAGAAGATGATTCGGAATTGCCAATACCCTTTAATCAATTACAAATATTACCTCAATATAATAATTCTTGGAAATTTATGCTTCATAATAGACCTTTTATTAAATTTTTAGGATGTTATATTTCTGTGGTTAATTATTATAGTGAAGGAGGCAAGGCAGAGTTTTCTAATGCATGGTCAAACCCCGTGAAAACAATAACTTATTATAGATATTTAAGATTTTATCGTGATGGTACAGTTCTTAAAGTTTTATCGGTACTACCGCCAGATCAAGTTGTTCCCTATCTACTGAAACATAATAAGATTTTGCCAAGTTCAATATCAGAATTGGGAAAACCAATATATTTACACGATGAGAACAAGGAAAGTCACAAGATATATATTGGTAAATGGACTATTTCTTCATCGGGAGAGGTTCACATTATTATTGAAAATGGATCAGTTGCATATTTGACATTTCATTATTGGTTTCAAGTAAAATCTTTGGGTCATATCAATAAGCATGCAAAATTAACATGGGTTAGGTACAATTCTGTTAGGAAACCTACACAAACAGTAACCACCGAAGGTGAAGAGACAATTGATGATAGAGTGGGTGAAATAATGGAGTTTTCTATTAGAAACGAAAAACCCTTTAAATTTCTGAGAGTTAAAAGTTATACCCACACCAATTGAAATGAAATTTGATGGATAATATTGTAAATTATATGTAGAATTATATTTATAGATTCTGTTCAATTAAAAAAGTATTATCAAAACAGGATGTGTAGTTGGTGATGGCTGTATAGGAATAAATGGATTGGCACCACCACCAACCACAGTGGTTGGCCGAATCGATCTTTCCGTAAGGAGAAGTTCGCCAATTGTCCACGACCTGAACTTTTTTCTTTTTTTTTTTAAGAAAAAAATTTTTTCACCATCGAAGAAGAATCCTTTTTAGAGAGAGAAAATTTTCTATTGGTTTTTTTGATTTCAACAGTAACGAACAACAACCTGACTTAACCCATTGCTCCTCCTTAAATTATGTCTCGTTTTTTTGTTTCAGGATATACTTCTGATAGTTCATCTGAAGAGGAAGATTTATTAAGTACTTCTGAAGAAGAATTATTATCATCTTCAGAAGAATCAGATAGTTCATTTTTTGGTGAAGACGCTGATGAATCAGAAGAATCTAGTTCTGATGATGAAGATGGACGTCCATCTGGTCCAGCATATTTTTTGAAAAAATCATTTTTAAAAGGATCTGGTGGAGATGATTCCGATAGTGAAAGTGATGATGAAGGACGTAAAGTTGTTAAATCAGCTAAAGATAAATTATTAGATGATATGAAATCTTCAATTGAAGTTATAAATTCCAACAAATATAATAACAATTGGAGTATAGTTTTAGGTGAATTTGATAAATTTGGTAGATTTTTGATTAGATGTAATCAAACCAATTTGGGTACACCAAAGTTTTATATTAAATTATTGACTAGTTTGGATAATTCAATAACAGAAACTAGTAATAATGAAAGAGATGATAAAACATTAAAAGCTGATGAAGCTAGAGCTTTCAATACTTTAAGACAAAGAATCAAAAAGCAAATAAGAGAATTTCAAGTTTATTATGATTTGTACAAGGAAAATCCAGAAGAATTTGATGAAAATGAAGATGAACCATTAGAATCTGTTCAAGCGGGTCTTAATGATAATGTTAAAAATGAAGCCGATGGTTCTATCACTGGTGCTCTTGCGTCAAACAGAGTATTAAGTCCTATTTTCCATACTTTGAAAACCATTTCTGAAAGTCGTGGTAAAAAGAATATTGACAAATTAGAACAAATTGCTACTTTGGAAAAATTATTAGAATCACATGTTTCTAAAGGCTCGCCTTTTGAATTGATTTCTATTTACCAAATGTTATTATCAGTTAGATTTGATGCTTCATCCAATCAAGCTTTCATGCCTTTGGAACAATGGCAGAAAAATGAACAAGATTTAGGGAAATTATTGGACTTGTTGGAAGCCAATGTTGACACTTATCAAGTTTCTGAATTAGGATTGACTACTGATGATATTGATATTGAACCTACAGCCAACTCTAAAGGGGTTAAAGTTATTTTCGGATCAATTACTTCTTCAATTGATAGATTGGACGATGAATTGACCAAATCTTTACAACATACTGATCCTCATTCTACTGAGTACGTTGAAAGATTGAAAGATGAAAGTACCATTTACAATATGATTGTGAGAGGACAAACATATGTTGAATCCATAACTCCAGAAGACATCAAGTACAAATCTGAGCAATTGGCAAGAATTGTTTTGAGAAGATTGGAACACATTTATTATAAACCAAAACAATTAATCAAAGCTAATGAAGAAGAAGCTTGGCGTAACATTAAATACAGCTCATATATTGTTAGTAAAGACTCCACCGTTGATCAAGTTATTGATCAATTGGCGCAATTTTTACAGAAGCAACAAAACAAAACTTATGGGAAGCATGCTATACTATTCTCCATTTATTATTATGCTGTCAATAGTCAATATGAAAAGGCTAAAGAATTATTCTTGGGGTCACAATTTTACAGCAACATCAATTCAGCAGAATCTTCTTTACAAGTTCAATATAATCGTGCTTTGGTTCAATTAGGTTTAAGTGCCTTTAGAGCTGGTAGTATTGAAGAATCTCATAAAATTTTGAATGAAATTGTCAATTCTCAAAGATCTAAAGAATTATTGGGTCAAGGGTTTAATTCTAAATTTCCAAATCAAGCTACTGTTTTGGAAAGACAAAAATTGTTACCATTCCATCAACATATCAATTTGGAATTATTGGAATGTGTATTTATGACTTGTTCTTTATTAATTGAAATTCCAACTTTGGCTGCTATTGCCAATAATCATAAGGATCCAAAACGTAAGAATGCCTCATTAAAATCTTTCAAGAGTAAATTGGATTTCCATGATAGACAATTTTTCACTGGCCCTCCAGAAAGTATCAAAGATCATATTGTTCATGCTTCTATTGCTTTACAAAAAGGTGATTGGTTAAAGAGTTACAATTTATTGTCATCAATTAAGATTTGGAAATTATTCCCTGATAATGACAAATTATTAGCTATGATGAAGAATCAATTACAAATTGAAGGTTTAAGAACTTATATTTTCACTTATAAATCAGTTTTCAAGAAATTATCGATAGAAAAATTACAACAAATTTTTGAACTTTCTAGTACTGAAGTGGTTTCCATATTGGAAAAGATGATTGCTACAGGAAATGTTAGTGGAGAAATCATTGATAATAAGTTTATAAGTTTCACTTCAACTACTGAACCACAAAGATCTAAATTACAAGAATTGGCTATTGTATTGAATGAAAAGATTCAATTATTGACTGAAAAGAATGAAAAGACACAATCAAATGGTTATGGTAAGAAACAACAAAACAAAGATCAACAACAGCAACAACAGCAACAACAAAACCAACAACAAAACCAACAACAACAATCATCTACCCAATCGCAACAACAAAATAACATCTTGTCTGAAGAATCTGCCAATAAATTTAGATATGCCAATGTTAATTCTAATAACGATGAATTTCAAGCTACTGCTTAGATAGTTGGAGGTAAAAGAAAAGCAAATATTTAAGTGTATAGACATGCTTTTGGCTTAGCTTATGGTTTTTTTTTGAGGTTTCATACTTCTTTGTATATTACTTTATTCAATTTCACATAACTTGCATAGTTTTATAAAGAATTTAAAAAGACGTCAAAAAGAAATCGAAAATTGTTTAGATGTAATTGGTAGCGTGTGCTCATCGATAAAAAAATATTTTTTTTTTTTTTCTTCTTTACGTTTCAATCTTGATGATAAAGAAAAATTTCAAAATCACAAACATCATAATCACAAGAACCGAACCGTACAACTAACCTTCCTCAGCTATGCCAGAATCTACTAATACCATCTTGAATAATACTCCTTCTAGAAAAATTAAACTAACTGCTCTTTGTGAATTATGTCATGGTAGAAAAGCTGTGATGAAAAGACCTAAAAATTTGATGAAATTATGTAAAGAGTGTTTTTATAATGTTTTTGAAACTGAGATTCATAATACTATTATTTCCAATAAATTATTTCATCGAGGTGAAAAAATAGCTATTGGAGCATCTGGAGGTAAAGATTCCACTGTATTAGCATCGATTCTTAAAACATTAAATGAAAGATATGATTATGGATTAAAATTAGTATTATTATCTATTGATGAAGGAATTAAGGGATATCGAGATGATTCATTAGCTACGGTTAAAAGAAATCAAAAACAATATGATATGCCATTAGAAATTGTTTCTTATAAAGATTTATATAATTGGTCAATGGATGAAATAGTTGCTTGTGCTGGGATTCGATCAAGTTGTACTTATTGTGGAGTATTACGTCGTCAAGCATTAGATAGAGGAGCAGAGAAATTAGGAATTAATCATGTTGTCACGGGACATAATGCTGATGATGTTGCTGAAACTGTATTAATGAATTTATTAAGAGGAGATGTGGCAAGGTTAGAACATTCTACTAATATTATGACTACATCAGCGGGATCACCAATTAAACGTTCTAAACCATTTAAATATACTTATCAAAAGGAAATTGTCTTGTATGCTCATTATAAGAAATTGGATTATTTTTCAACTGAATGTACTTATGCTCCAGAAGCTTTTAGAGGTACTGCTAGAGAATTATTAAAATCTTTAGAAAGTATACGTCCATCTTGTATAATGGATATCATTTATAGTGGTGAACATTTAGTGTTAGCACCCAAAAAACAGAAACGGAAAACTGTTGCTTATAAAAACAAAAAGAAAACCAATGATGAGCAAGAAGTGAATCCTGATGGATCTATATCATTGAATCGAAATGGAATTAAAAAGGATGGTAATACATGTGAAAAATGTGGTTATCTTTCGTCAAACAAAATTTGTAAAGCATGTATGTTGTTAGATGGATTGGAGATAAATAGAGCCAAAGTGGCTATAGATAACAATTCTGCTATTGATGGTGCGGCAAAACTTACGAAATCATTAGAACAACTAAGTTTTTAACAATTAAATATAGGTTAATTATAATATATATGTTATATCTGTGTTGAATGAGTGTGTGTGTGTTTTGATTGGTTGGTTGGTAGGATAAATCTGATGCCGCCTGATTGTGGCTTTGCTTTGGTAGCAAATAAATTGAACCGCGCGGTTCCAACAAGACAAGACACGACTTTTCGGCAGTTGCCTTTATCTCCACTTTTCCGAATTCACCTTTCCAACTACAACAACAATATTTAATCTTGCAATAATAATTCACCCATTGACTTTTTTTTTTTTCTTCTTTTTTTCATTATTAGTTATAAAAACCTTTCATTATAATGTCATTTGGTAGAAAAGCTGCTGAAAGATTAGCCAATAGATCCATTCTTATCACTGGTGCTTCATCTGGGATTGGTGAAGCATGTGCTAAAGTTTTCGCTGAAGCATCTAATGGTCAAGTTAAATTAGTTTTAGGAGCAAGAAGAAAAGAACGATTAGTTAAATTATCTGATACTTTAATTAAACAATATCCTAATATTAAAATTCATCATGATTTTTTGGATGTTACTATTAAAGATTCAATTTCAAAATTCATTGCTGGAATTCCTCATGAATTTGAACCTGATGTATTAATTAATAATAGTGGTAAAGCCTTGGGGAAAGAAGAAGTTGGAGAATTGAAAGATGAAGATATTACGGAAATGTTTGATACTAATGTCATTGGAGTCATTCGTATGACTCAAGCAGTTTTACCTTTACTTAAAAAAAAACCTTATGCTGATGTGGTTTTCATTGGAAGTATTGCTGGACGTGTTCCTTATAAAAATGGAGGTGGTTATTGTGCATCTAAAGCTGCTGTTCGTAGTTTCACCGATACATTTAGAAAAGAAACTATTAATACTGGTATTAGAGTCATTGAAGTTGATCCAGGTGCAGTACTTACTGAATTTAGTGTTGTTCGTTATAAAGGTGACACTGATGCTGCCGATGCTGTTTATACTGGTACTGAACCATTAACACCAGAAGATGTTGCTGAAGTGGTTGTTTTTGCATCTTCAAGAAAACAAAATACCGTTATTGCTGATACTTTGATTTTCCCAAATCATCAAGCTTCTCCAGATCATGTTTATAGAAAACCTAATTAAATGAAATAGAGTTTGTCTGTGTATGTGTGTTTATTTTATAAAATTATTCAAGGCATCTTCTTGTAGTTACGATGATAGTAGGTTCTGTTGCCAATGGTTTACGGACTACATAGGTTTCTGTCTATTTTCTGTTTTATTAAATGAATTACGTGTATTCTTTATGTTTTCAGAGGTAATAATATGTCTAAGAAATGTTAAAACCTTATTAAATATACATTCTCTCTGTTATATTTCAACCTTTATTATCTTTCTTAGTAAATAGAACTTTAAATGACAAAAATATTATTTATTTTACAAGTTTCCTATCTTCCTATCACATACAACTAAACAAAAAACACATTTAGTAGAAAGTAGTTGGAGCGGTGGCTTGGAACAATTTCTTAGATTTTTGGACTCTGTGTGGTAATGGGAATTTCAAGTCTTTAGTCAAGAATTGTTTAACGTATTGTCTTTTAACGTCATCAGTCTTTTCTAATTCAACAACTTTCAAGATATGGATACTTCTAAATCTAGCTCTGTGTCTAGCAGCTAAATCTTGGTACATGGTTTCAACAGCGCCAACTCTAGTGACATCTCTGTATTCTTTGTACATGTTATGAATACCAGATCTAGATTCATATCTTAACCAAATACCAAAAGTCTTGACTTTAGTTGGTTTAGCTTCAGAAATAATGTTAACTGATACAATTTCACCAGAAGCTTTCTTAACTTTATGCAATTTTTGCAAGAAATACCAATATCTTGATTTGGCAACAACGGTGTTTGGAGCAAAAATTCTCATTCTGAACAACTTTGGTTCTGGAACGGATTCAGTTGGTAAATTACGACCAATAACTTGATATTCGTTTAATCTAGACATCTTTCTATAATTATTGAAAAAAGTTAGTATTTTCATTCTCAGAACTGAGGGCAGGCACTAAACTTGACAAAAAGGAATACATGGTAAGGTTGAAGTTCTTCTATACGTTGATGGAACCCCCCATTAATTATTAATAAAAAAAATTTCACTCTCCCATCTCTGATTCTCTATCGATTCAATATCATATCCCCAATCTTATGACATGCTATGTAACTTTTTCATAAATTCTCAAATATCTCCATTTCAAGTTTATATCCTTTGTCATGTTATATTATAATATTCTCATGGTGTTTAACATACTCTTCGGTTGTTGTTGAATACCTTGTAAACTGAAAATTCTACAAAATGTACAAATTTTTTTTTCTTCGGTATAGTAAAGTTTTCTCACTATTTGTTAGTAAAAGGGTGAAGCTTCTTCTCTCTCTGGCAATTTACTGAGTCGCACACACACAATCTCTACTACACAGGCTAAGGGAAAAAAAAAAAAGTTCATGCGACACAGACACAACAGAAAACTCTTAACTAACTGTATTAACTACTCAACAGAGAAAAAAACTACTTCCTGTATATAATATTTAGTCACATGTTAGGGCTATAGCCCTAATTTTATTTTGCAACAAAAAAGAGACAACCAACCGTAATTGTTTAGACATATTTTAAACTACAACATAGACTACATCTTCACAGTATTTACCTTCTTAATTTATCACATTCTCCAAATCATATATTCATAATAATCTCTAAACATAATATCTATAAAGTTTTTTTATGTTTGCTTTCAGCACTAGCTTTACTATTTCTTTCTCTTCTCTTTTTAGCATAAGAACCACATTCAGTTTGGAAAAGCCAATCCCAAAGAGTGAAAGAACTAGCGTAATTTCCAATGAAATAATGATGATGTTCATCATGATGAGCAGCACCGGCCCAAAGTGGGAAAAATTTATTTAATGACCATGGGAAATCATAACCAGAGTGAGAATCAACGGCTTGGAATAATCTTAAAACAATCCAAGTAGTCAAAGTGAATAAATGAAGTGGTGGCATATTAGTATAAACCGTAGCTAAATAAGCATATAAGATTGGGAACCCTACTGTACCAACCCCTAAAGCCATAACTTCAACTGGATGAGCATATTCTGCTGCTAAACCAAATGGAGCAGCATATTTATGATGAACTTTATGAATATTTTTATAAAACCAACCTTGATGGAATAAACTATGGAATGTAAAATGCCAAAAATCTTCACAAATGAAAAAAATTACAATTTGCATAGCTTGAACTTTCCAACCTGGGAATGGAACATCATATGTAATACCCAATTTAGCACATAATGGATGGAATAACCAAATTGGTAAAGCTTCAACAAGGAAATGTTGTTTTAAAACGGTTTTAAAACATTCCCATTGTTCTTGATTAGTTGGGATTTTATTAGGTTGAATTTTATAACGATTAAACCATGGAGTTTTATCAATAATAAACCATGGTAAACATCTACCAAAATACATTAATTCATGAGTAATAAAAAATAATAATCCAGTAGCTAAAATATCATTATTCATATAGATATAATATGAAGCCCATAATTTTTCAATATAATTCAAACTATGATGAGCAACATCAACTTCTTTCAAAATTGAAGAAAATGCAGTAGGATGGGTATTTATCAAACTAGATAAACTTGAAGTGTGATTACTAGTTAATTGATGCAAAACTTCCATTTTTGGTGTTATTTAATTGGGCTTTGGAGAAAAGGGGAAGAAAAACTGATTAAGAAGAGTTTCTACTCAAATAATGAAAATATATATCTATATATATATATATGTTATAAAAGTATCGTATAGATATTCTTAGTAGTTGTGTTTTATTTTTTTTCATTTTTTGACGCCCTATCTATTAAGAATGAGTGATCTGATGGCTTATTGTTAATATTATTATTATGAGCAGTAACATGTCGCAAGAATTTTTTATTAGTTAAAGCTGTTGTTGCTGCAATGTACATCGTATGATTTATTTAGTTTTAGTGATTGTTTTTAACTGATTGGGTTTTGTTTCTATTTTTTTTTTTTTTTTTTTTTTTTTTTTTTTTTAGTTCAATTTCCATTCTGGTAATCGGTACACGACTACACCTTTATGTGATTGAATTGGTCGTTCCGCTGTACTTATTTGTTTGTGAAACGGTCGTTTAACTGCATGATGATGGATAATTATTATTATTGTTCTTAATTTATCATCGTATAGCTTTTATGTCTTGACTTTGCTTAAACTTCTTGATTCCTAAGAAATCACCACTAAGGGTATATAAACGATCAGTGTAAACGATATTGTTGTTGTAGTTGTTGTTGTTATCATCCTCGTATTTGTTTTAAGGCACCCCCACTGACTGACTGACAAATGCAAAAATCTGATTTGTTTAGGGATTTCTTTGGTCAGACCCGACCCAATTTTGCATCGAATAACCGTTAAAAAAAAAATATACGCCGCTTTTCTGGAGATTGAAGGCGATTATGATAATGATGATGACCCTCGAATCACAGGTTTCTGCTTTTTTAATTGGCTGGTTTGGTTTGCTTACTTTATATCGGACTTTTCGTCTTCCCTGTTTCTCTATTTTTAATCAAATTTAGGTTAAATAATTACGATAAAAAGATTTTGTTATCAACTATGACAATGGAAAACTGCAAATCCTGTAAAATTGACGAGTATCTTTTGTATAGAAAACATAAACAACTTTAACAAATTAGAAACATATATTAATGTTAGAGTATACTTTCTCCTTTTTCTAAATTAAAATAGGACCACTCAACAGTGTCCTGATTGATTTATATCAAAGCAATATCATACCTTAATAACTCTTTATATGGCTGATCTTGTTAACCACCAGACAGAACTCATTATGAAATCTGGTGGAGACTAACAGATAATTGTCACATCAAACGATGTGCATTCTTTTTAAGGTTTCAAATCTAAGAAGCTTATTACGACTAACGATGTATATATATTATAGCATTGAATTAGAATATACTAAAGCAGGTGTATATTCATTATTATTTGTATATTTAAGTAATATATTTTAGGAATAGTTTACAATAATTTAAAACGGTAGAATCTAATTAGCTTCTCTGAAAATTAAGCAACAGTATACTCATTGATTAGATGAAAATACGGGTTTCATAATATTCTCTACAAAAGACCATATGATTCAAGTTAGTTGTAAATTGAAATACTAACTATTTAATATTCCTATTAACTTACTAGGTAGTTAGTCAGTTTAAGTTACCTATATATATATATATGTATCTATTCAACTCTTTCTTTTGGTAAAATATCAACTAACAAACTGTTTTCAACAACTGGCAAATTTAATCCATTTGTCTTTTTATAGACATCTATATTATCGAAAAATTTATCAAACAAAAATGAAGTGTCTAATGGACCACCTTTTGCTTCTGGATGAAATTGAGTAGAAAATATTGGTTGATATTTATGAATCATACCTTCATTACTCAAATCATTCAAATTAGTAAAATAAGGTTGCCAATTTTCTGATAAAGTATTAGCATCAACTGCATAACCATGATTTTGTGATGTAATATGACATTTACCAGTAATCAAATCTATGGCAGGGATATTATGAGCTCTATTACCATATTTTAATTTTATAGTTTTAGCGCCACTAGCTAAAGCCAATAATTGATGACCTAAACATATACCGAAAATTGGTAAATCTTGATGATTATTTATAATTTTTTTTAAATTATTAACCGTAGTAGAACAATGAGTTGGATCACCAGGGCCATTAGATATAAATATCCCATCGAATTTATTGGCAATTTTATCAATTGGATAATCATATGGGAAAACAGTTAATGAAGCTCCTCTTTCAACAAGACAACGTAAAATATTTTCTTTAGCACCACAATCTAAAACTGCAATATGAATCCCTTTAGAATACTTTGGAGGACATGCAATATGGAATGGGGCCTTTGTGGTTACTTTATGGACTAAATTGACTGCACCAGGATCTTCAAAAGCTGCATCTTCATCAGCATCATATTCTTCACCAATAGTGATTCTACCTAAAGAAGAACCTTTATCTCTTAAATAACTCACCAATTGTCTAGTATCAACACCAGTTATGGCAGCAACACCAGAACGTTTACACCATTGTTGTAAACTTTCCACTGCTGTCCAATGACTATATTCCAATGCTGCATCAGCAACAACTATACCAATACATTGGACTTTAGGAGATTCCATATATTTTAATAAATTAAATTGATCTTTAATAGTACTTGAAGGAACACCATAATTACCAATTAATGGTTGAGTAAAACATAAAATTTGTCCACGATATGATGGATCAGTCATACTTTCAGGATATCCTACTAAAGAAGTGGTGAAAACAGCTTCACCACTAACATTTCTATTGGCACCAAATGAATATCCATTGAAAACAGGTCCATCTTTTATAGTTAATGTTGCTCTTCCTAATTGTGAAGTGGTGTTGGTAAAACCTTTGTTAGTAGCAGCAGTGGCTAAATATCTTTTAGTAGCAGAAAGCATGGAATTCCCAAATGTAAAAAGTAGTTGAACTAATAATGAAAACAAAAAAAGAAAAAGAAGAACTATATAGGGAAGAAAATTTTTCGTCGATGGAGAAAAGGAGTGAGCGAGTGTTAGTTATTTATTTATCAAAATAAGTTGAGGGCGCTTAATGGAAAAATTTTCTTTCAAAATTACCATATTGGGATTTTATCAAATAGTAAAATGAGGCTCATCTTCATCATCATCATCCACTCAAATCTCAATTTGTTCAAGTTGACTCATCTAAACATTTTTTTTTACTCAATTTTATTGTATCTGTACACTACACTACACCACATATTCACGTGCCATTAACAATAATAGTCTTATTATCATATCCGCCCTGCTTATCCTACTAATATAGGTACATCTACTTTAACTATATTATCAGCAAATTCATTTTGATCATTATTAGTTCCTTTATAACGGACCATAACTTGTAAACAATATAATCTCCCTACAAGACAACTTTGGAAACTTGGTAACAAATTGACATTATTCTTATTCAATATTGTTAATGGAATTGTCAAATCTTTACAATAACGGAAACCCTTACTATTATTATTCAATTGTTCAACTTTCCAACTTCCTTCATGATTTAATAAATTTGAATCGGTTATTATTTGGAAATAATCTTTAATGGTATCTTTTTTAACTCCTAAAGATTTAATTGATTTCAAATATAAAAATGTATCTCGACTTAAAGAAATTTTATTTTCTTTAACAAATGAAATATAATTTGATACTTGATCTTTTAAATTTTGTAAATTACTTCTAGTTATTTCCACAGGATCTTTAATATATTCATCTTGATTATTTTCATTAGTATAAAAAAAATCATAACCAAGTTCAAATGGAATTGGATAATCAGTACTATATGACCAAAATATAATATTGACATCTACTGATTGAATTTCTGGAGCACGAATATTATTATCAGTTGTAATAAATTCTAATTTCAATTTTATTGAATCAATAATATCTTCTTTATTTCGATTATATATTTCATCCATATGACTCAAAACCGGTCGAAGTGAATCCAACTCTTCTTCTTCTTCGTCTTGTGGTTGTTGTTTGCTATTATTATATTTCATTAATAATCTTGGTGATGCATACGGTATGATTTTATCAGGTATTATAACTGATAATTTCAGTTCACCAATTTTAACTAAAGATGATAAAATCATTTTTTTCTTTTTACCAAATATTTCTGTAGGTATTTTAGTAATAATGATATTATTCTCTATTTCACAAGAAGGTGGTTTAAATTCTTGTCTCAAACTATTATCATTCTTATTATTATTAGTAGTAGTATTTTCATTATTGACATTAATAATTAAATTTTTATTTTTCACTTCTTCAGGACTTAATTCCATATGTAACAATTTTTCATCAATTTCTTTTTCAACTTCAAAATTTTGTAATTTAATATCTTTCCAAGTAAGTTTATTCAAATATTGTTGCATAAATTTCCCACCAATACCATTAACTGGATATCCACCTATTTGGAATCGTTTACAATATTGAACTTGTTCTTTTAAATCAGGAATAAATCTAAGGAAATATTGAGCATTTTTAGAAATTACATATTCTGCTGCAGTAGCATTATTATTATTAATTTCATCATGAGATATAGGTTCAGTAGAATTTAATCTATCAATGAATTTTGCTTCTATTGTATAAGAAATACTCAAATCATCAAAACTATAATCTTTAGTTAACATGGGAGTACCTCGTACATTCAAAAACCCATATCCTAAAGCTTTATTGAGTTGTATTCCTTCACCACGATTATAAAAACATGTTCTATCTATCCCCATTGAAGGAGGAGGTAATAAATGAGGTAATAATGAATTTATACAAGCATTATCTAATAATCTATGAGGAAATTTAAATGTGAAAAATTTCTTATACTTTATATTGGGTTGTAATAATCGATCTGTTGGTAAACCAATAACTGAACCATCAGATAAATCATGAGAAAATGGTTCATATTCAATCCCAGCACTATTGGGTACTTGAACATATCCATAAGAAGCATTTAAATCATACATTTTCAAAAATTTCTTCATTAAAATTTTCAGAAACTTGTTGGTTAATCCAGAAGTAGTAGTGGTTGCATGAGGGTTTCTTTCCACAGATTTTATTGTTCCTTCCAAAGAAACAGTAAATAACCCAAATTCCACTGGTTCATGGGATTTATTGATAACAGTTATATATCCATTGACAAAATCACCACTAGTATATTCTTTTAATCTTGTTTCTAAATCATTGTTGGCATTTGGTTGTGGGATTTGTTTAGTAACATAGATCTGAATATCTATCGGTGAATGTGGTAACTTATGCAATTTATCTATGTTATCTAGTGGTGAATGACCATATGTATCGTGAGTCACTTCAATATTTTGATTATGTACATTAGCATTAACAGTTGAACCAACCGGCAGTAATGTGTTATTATTGTTGTTGTTGTTATGATTATTATGATCATGTTCTTCAAATAAATATTCATCATTATTCATTTCGTCTCTCTCTTGAGCCAAGCCATACTCATTTAACCTTTCAATGGCTTCATCTATAGTACGATCTCTTGAATTTGAAGGAGATAATGTGGGAGGAGTTGGCGACGAATTTGTGACATCTCCATACCCAGGTGGTAAACTAGATAAATCTTCTTGGAATTGACGATCATCTCGTTTAAGTATACTTTGGAACATTTGAAACGATGGCAAAACATCAAAATATTCCGTTTGTGAATGACTAGAAACGGTAGAAAGTTCAGCTATGGGACTTCTGCCACCACCCAATAGATTTATTTGTCTTTGTTGTTCAGCAGATGGTTTATACGGAACATTCTTTATATTACCAGAAGTTTTCGATCTTGTACTGGAACTAGAAAGTGTTGGGACTCTTGATGCTGAGGAAACAGGGGTCAATGATATCGGCGATGATACTTGTGAAATTGATTCATTATATGAAGGGGGGTTTCCTGATGGGTTTCTTTTAAAAGCTTTATTAGATGAAGATGATGAGTCCTTTATGTTTACTAAATTGGGTAAATGCATAATCTGATATGGACAAAATGAAATCTGGTCTCCACAGTTTTCTTTTATCTGAATTTAAAGAAGGTTTATTTTCTTCGAAATTGTTATTATCGCATCTTGTTATACTGTAAAAAAAAAAATTAAAGATTTCCTTGAAAAGGTTATTAAAAAAAAAAATGGACAAGGGGAGGCGGCGGAATTATGACTCTGTCTCTCTCTATCTATCTATCTGTTCGCAAATAACTGCCAAGGCAGGATCAACTGGGCCCACCTTTGCAATTCAAACGGCATCAACAAATTTATCATACACCAGAGGAGGAGGTTCAATATCTTGTAGTGGTCTCCCATAACCTACACTACATTGAACTACCTGATTAATCTTTATGAACTCTTGTAAAAAGATTGCTCTATAGACTTAGCTACAATAGTTACCACAACTTTATGCCGTACGTAAGCAAAGAGGTATAATGCGGCAATAGAATAAGAGATTAATTCTATACATTAAAGATACTTTAATTCTATTCTGAGCCCTATTCAAAAGGTTAGTATTCTATTTTTAATAATTGAAATCTTAGATGTTAATATATATATATCATAATCAGACTGACATGCAAATCGAATTTTAGTGAATTTCTTTTCATGGTTTTTTGGAACTCAATGGAAAGATGAAATTGGTATAGTATCATCAAAATAAATAAATAGATATATAACATCAAGTAAAGAATAAAAGTAAATTATATCACATACCCATGGCTTTAATTCATATGTTTATAAACAGTAGGGTAGTTTTCAAAAAGTAAGAAGAACCAAAATGAAAAAAAAAAAAAAAAAAAAAATTTTCACCACGACCATCAGAAGCATCATTGAAAGTGTTAATAATAAATTGACCCCTTTTACACGAAATATATGAGTTCAATTGAATGAACTAAATCATGACATTGATAATATGCAGAAAACAGAAGCAGAAGAAGTTAGATTAATGGAAATACCCCACAAAGGAAAGAGAAAATAAAGTAATTAGGTTTCAAATGGTTTTGGTTTTGAAGTAGTAAATTACATTATTCTAAAGCAATAGAATGTTTTTGAATTGAAAATATTTTATTCAGAACACTATATATACATAATGAAGATAAACATAATATAAAAAATGCTTCTATGTTATATCAGGAACCACGGCCGGTCAAGGCCAGATTTATCATCAATATTTAGGAATTAACAGTCCCTAAACAACAGTAGACCGTCGTGAAAAATGTGGTGTAATCATCATAAACATAGAACCACTAATTATGTTTCTTTCTTTATATACCTAATACCAATATATGTATATGTATATATATTTTCTTCAAATGAAAACAATTAGAATCGGTTTTTATTGAAAGTCTTCAATATTATCATTCTTTTCTTTAAAATTTCAAAAATCAGACAATACTTTATATCTTCATAAATTCAGACATATGCTTGTCAAAAATTTTGAGGAAAATTTCATCATATTTAAAATTTTTAATAATGACTATTGAAGACCCACTAAAATCCAAAGTTAAGAATCTATTGTTTGCCCCTGTCTGTTATTAAGTTAGTATACAAATTTGATTTCCAAAAAAGCACAAAGCAAATACAGTTGACTTAGATCAGAAATGCATGAATGGTAATTAAATAAAAGTTTGTCATCAACGGGAAACCCAAGATTCTGACTCGTCATCTAGTAAAATCATCACATCTAATTTTCATAAATATATATATATATATATGGGAGAACCCACATATGAAATACATACACTTCAAAAAAAACAAGTTAGTACATTGTCCCAACTATGATATATTGAATTTACAATTAGTTTATTGTATAAATCAGTTACGATGGGTTTCTGAGGCCCACCTAAAAATGCATTATCACTCATAAATTATTCAGTGCCCAGTGCAATAATTCATCCTAATCCAATAAAAACAAAAAAACAAAAAAAATATATTATTGACATACACTTTTTGAATTGGAATGTTAGTAAATATATAATTCTAAAATGGAGTTTAATTCAAAAAATTTCCAATTTCTTTGTTTCAACAATTTTAATTTTAATTAATATAAAAAAAATCAGGAGCGTATTGGTGCAAAAACTTTATCAATCATTAGATTTCAGCCAGTAATTCCAGCTTTGTTTTTGTTAAATCATCATTGAAAAAAAAAAAAAAAAATTTCAAAACAACAGAAATGAAAGGGTGAATGAAATATTGAATGTAGATAATATTAAAACATACATTAACTGATATTTGAAGTTAAGTTAGTATATATATAATCTTCCATAAACCTTGTGAAATTGAAAGCGTTTTTTTTGTAATTAAAACAAAGAAGAAGAATTGTCAGAAAGCCATGCATAAAATAATTTTCTGATCATTCCGATTAAAGTCACAGACTCTAGTTTAAATGATTATTCGTATTCATCCTCAATTTCATTTCTCTTTGGGTAATAGTGTCAATGTTTCATTTCAATTAATAATAGAAACTAAACATACAAGTATATATATATATAATGATTTTTTTTGGTTAATTGATTAAAGAAGAAAAGAAAACATACAAGAAGGGTTTGCAAAAGAGTGAAGGAAATTTTTATGATTTTATACTAACGAATGAGAAAATTTTTTCTTCTTCTTCTTCTTCTGTTTGATGAGTATGTGTATGTGCGTGTACACATTACAAATTAAACTTCATGCTGGGTAATTTCGCACTTTAGTATTTATAGAAACTAGTTAGGGCTATTAGATCTATTTACTGGGGCGGATTACCACCACTATTGTTGTTATTGTTGTTATTAAATTGTTGTACCTGGGTTGGTGGCATAAAATGTGGAGGTGGTACCATTCCAAATCCAGGAGGAGGGGGAGGAGGAATCTGGACTCCTGGTGGTAAGGCAAATGGCATTGGTGGCATAACACCAACAGGAAACATTCCTGGTTGGATAGTAGCTGGAGCAATTTTTTGTTTTTTAGCATCAGGTTCCCCTGAATTATCATCAGCACTCATTTCCTCTGCTGTACGTTTACTTGGATCTTTTATATTGAGTTCTTTTTCTTTTGATGACACATATTCTTGTAGCTTGTCTTCTAAATCCTTATTAGGGATAACTGAATCAAGAAACACATCTGCTTTACCACAATTAGGACAATGGAAATCATTATCAATTAAAACTCTTTCTAATTCAGGTTGGTTATAATTGAAGTTTTTCATGCTTTGTAGCTTGGTACTATCTGTACAACATGGGGTCATTACGATTGGTGGTGACAAAACTGTTTTAGTATTGGCCAATGGATCCAAAAATTCCAATTTATTATCCTTTTCAATTTCTGTAACCAATTTCAGTTCATATTCCCTCTTTGATTTTAAAGCAGCATTTTGCAATTTTTCTTGATAATTTTGCCATGTTTTGGAATCAGCCATGGCGATAGCATAATCACCTTCATCAGTAATTAATATCACATTACCTTCACTATCAACCACATCACCATTATCATTTGTAGTTAGCGTATTAGCTTTACTTTCCACTTCTTCTCTTGAAATAGTTTTCAAATAAGATTTTGGAATACCAGTTGTTCTCATAATCTTTTTACCTTCAAAATTGGGGTCATTATTAGTAGGACAATTTTTGATCCAATGATCTTTTTTCCCACATCGATAACAAATATAACCTGGTGGCGGATGATCATCTTGCTTATTTGCTGTACTGGCGGCAGTGGGTTTATTAAATACCATTTTATGATGAGCCAAATCTTCTTGTGTTTGTTCCCAAGCATTCGATTGATTCTGAAACATTAATTTAATTCTATCTTCTTCAGTTGCATTTTCATCCAATTGTTGTATTGGAACCGAAAGAGATGAATTTGCCGTTTGTCCACTACTAATAGTCGAAGTAATTGCCTTTCGATTTATTCTTGGTTTACCAGTTACATATCTCAGAGCATTGTTGTATTTTCCCAGTTTTACAAATGCTGGAGATCGTTTAGCTAGTACATAACTTGATCGAGGTATTACATCTTGATCCAATTCATATTCTTGATCTGGTTGTTCAGAATGATATAATCTTAAATTGAAATCTTGTCCTGAACCCAATTGATTCTGGGTAATGATCTCTTTCTTCAAATCAAATACACTTATCGATGTTCCATCAAAATGTATAACACTTTTATTCTTTTGATGCAAGAATTTGTAATATACTACAGAGGACATTGTGAGTAGGTGTCAGAATAACTTGATTGAATAGTTGTTAAGGTTTTTTTTGTCTTGTTTTTGATTTAAGAGAACTGTTTATGGGAAAGAAAAAAATTTTCTAATGGCTTTCCCAAACTTGAAAAGCAAAACAACATTGGCATAGAAAAAAAAAAGGCAAAGACTATTTAGGTACAAATATATTTAATCTTCATTGATCCTTGCTTTCTTAGTTAGTTTGTTATTAAAGAGATAGTATTAATTTAGGTATATCATGGATGTATCCTATTCATTTACACCTTTGATAGGATATAAAGATAGTTTGATTGATCAACATGTAAAATTACCTTTAAATTATCCCATCATTGACAACAACCATATCAAAACGATATCTACAACTCCTAATAATGAATTTCATAAGAAAATAGCTACTACAGGTAAGATTATCAAATTATCTAAACAATCTCTTGTTCTGGCGGTATCAATCTCGGTATTCAATGATATGAAAACAATTGTTTTAACACCAATGGAATTACAACTGAATAGTATTGGTTTCCAATTTCAAAATTTGATTATAGATTTACCTCATTCAATATTTTCTACCAATTGTATCACTTTCCATTATAGTAATGATCATATTTTGATTGATTTAGTCGATGAAAATTATTTGTTTATCACTTTGAAAATTGCCATTGATAAATTCATTTTCGGGCAACAACTCACTTTAGATAATTTTGAAGAATGGGGGTATATTTCTGTTCCTTATTCATTTGAATTGAGATCATCACCATTCTTTGTAAAATGTTTAGATAATTTGAATTTGATTGTTTCTTTGAAAGATGGTGGATTGCTACATTTCAAAAGAGATGAAGATTTGGGTGAAATTACCGTGTTTAATTTCCAAGAACAAGGTACATTAATACCATTCTTGGGATTTTTTGGTGGTGGGAAACGGAAAGAAATTGTTTTAGATGGAGTTTCTTCTAATTCAATCGTTGATGTTTTACAGATTGGTGATGTAGTGATTACTTTATCGGTTAATAAAGTGTTGAAACTTTGGAATCTTGGTGGACACCAAAACTTGTCAACATTAGCAATTGCAGATGACGATACATGGTTACCCACTATCCCTAGCAAGTATTTAAAGTCGTACAAACAAGAAGATGGGAAAACTATAGTATCACTATTTATCAACACCAAATCAGGCGATTCTTCAAAGAGTATGTTTGTATTCAAATCATTTGAATTGGAAGGTTCAAATTTAAACGATTTATCAGATCTTTCTTTCCAACCAGAACTCCCCAATTCAGTATTGTTTTCTTCTGACGTATTTTATCACGAATCAAACTTCCAAAACACTATTTGGTTCATTCAAGATTATGAAATTGAAGTTCAAATCGGGCAATCTCAGATCAAATATTATATCTTATGGAAATCCAACACTTCTTCAGTTTTAGTAGAGTATACGATAAATCTGATTAATGGTGCAATTTTATCAATTCACATTTCCCATCCCAATGGCTTTGAAATTGACGAAAATATATCTGCATATCATGACACTGAATATTATATGGATAGAATATTTGATTCCGGGAACTATGATTCTTTAATTGTTTTGACATCAATTCAAATATTAAGTCAACATTGGGAAATTGATAGTAACAATACTGATATGACAACCCAAACGATTCGACAATTGGCTATAGATGCAATTAATTCTAAGGCAGCATCAGATAACACCAAAAGTTATTGGTTTAAATTACAATCTTTATGTGAAGAATTCAAAAATTTGAGTCAAGAAACTTTATCATTATCAATTTTCGATAATCAAATTTTGACTTTGAATGTTAATGGTTATGGTATATACCGTAAATCGGCATTTTTTGAATCTTTTGCTAATCAGAAATTGAATAGTCCTGATGGGAAATTAATGTTGATTTTCAATAAATTTGAGACCTTTATATCGCGTAAAAGTTATCATAAATTGCATCAAGAGTTGCTCCAATTTCAAAAAATTTCAGCAAATGACATTACAAATCTTTTCACAAAACATATTGAAGGAAAGATATCTACTACTGAGATACAAACAATCTTAACGGATTTAGAACAAATTCCTGGTATTGTTGAAATAGTCAAATCGTTAATTGGAAGTTCTGGGTTTGAGTTAGTTGATGTCTCAATCCCAAGTAAAAGCCTTGGTACTTTTTATAAAATAGCTACAGTAATGATATTCAGGAACATTATGGAGACCCATAAGACATTGCTATTAGATTTAGTGGCATTATTTTTTATATGTGAAACTAATGATCAAATAGTTGAATTTGTGAACCAAATCCGGTCAAATTTGGTACAGTATAATATCATGGAAGTGGTTTTCGACACCTGTTTAACATCAGGTGTAGTTGAAACCAAGAATATGGGTCAAGTGCAGAATTCGATTTTTTGGTCATCCATTGTTGGTACCCATTCTCAATTAAAACGATTAATAGGGTCGTTACAATTAAATGATGGATACGAATATTTTTATAACAAAGTGTTATGTGAAGACTATTTAGTTGATGTGATTATTGAATTGATCAACAACAAAGAATATTTCTATTTACGAGAAAAATTTTTAACAAAGCTTAATCAAGAGAAAATTGTAGAGAAATTTTTGGTTGGTTTAATATATTTATTCAATAATGATGCCAAATCATTCTACGAAATTTTCCATAATTATTCCAAGTTCCAAAATTTTTCTGAAAATAAAATCAAAAAACATTTGAATAAAGATGAGAATTTACAGAATTTTACAGAGGTTTTATTTTCTAATCCTTCAAAATCTCAATATTATCATGGATTGTCTAAATTAGTTCAATCACAAATCAAAACTAACACTAGCAACAAATCACAACAAGAAGAACATAGTTTCATTGAAATTGCTTCAGATTTGGAAACTTTAGCCATTGATAATGAATCTAATATTGTTACAAGGGAAGAATTTTATTTAAATTTATTTGAATTATCTTTAAGGATTTCAAATTATGATATTACTACGAAATGTTTGAAAAATTTAACTGTTTCAACTAGTTTTAAAAATTTAATGACAAAATTTATTACTAAAATTATTTCGCAACTGAAATTAGATATTATATTTCCTGCAACTAATGATGATGATGATGATGATTTTTATCGTCAACATTTTTCATTAATAGATTCAATAATTGATAAAGTTGCCAAAGATTCAAATTTATCACAATCATTGAAAGTTTATCAATATTTATATTCTTGGAGATTATTTGGTTGTGTAGTTGAGAAAAGTCATAACACAGAATTAGGTGATAAAAGAGGAGCAATTGAAGCATTATATGAATTCATTACTAGATTCAGAATAGAAAATCCTAGTGTTGGTGATGTGGGAAGAAAAGTGAAATTGAAAATACTTGAAATTTATATGATAATTTTGAATTTATTAAAAAGTTTTGAAAATAATCAAGATCAATGGTTTTTGAAAAATACTAAAGAAATAAGATCAATTGTTACATTAAATGATTTGAAATTAGAATATTTAGAATGGTTGAAAAATTTAGATGAAGATATATCAATGTTTACATAGGATTAACATAATATAATTATGTATTATAACCTATTCTATTGTAAAAGTTTCCTTTTTTCTTTTTTTTTTTTTTAACCAATATTGGCTTTCATATTACCTGAACCTTTAGGATTATCATCTTTCCAATCATCCCAACGTCTTTTTTCTTCTTCAACTTCAGAATCTTCTGTATCACTATCATTATCATCATTTTTAGGTTTATCTTTTACTTCATTTTTTAACATTTTCCCATTAGCCAATTCATAATCTAAATATTCTTCAACTGTCATAGAAGGTAATACTTGACCAGTTCCAAACACTTTTTCCTTTAGGTTTTGCTTTTGAGAAGTGATTGTAAATGGTTGTAAAATTTTCCCCAGTTTATTTATTAAATCAGAAACTTGATATGATAATTTCGGTAATGATTCTAATTTTGTCGTAAACCCATACTCATCATCTTTGTCTTTATCTCTTTTAGAATTGATTTTTGTTTGTAACCTTGAATCATTAATTTCTAAATTAGTAGATGAATTGAAATTTTTAAGAGGACGATTCTTTAATACTTGTAACTCCATATTTATAGATTCTAATAAATTAAATGATTTTAAAATGAAAAATTTCAATTGATCTAAATAAATCGTCCTTATAATTTCTTCATCAAATTTATTTATATCATCATCTTTCAGATTAAGAATAGATAATTTTTTCAATAATTCTTGTTCCTTTTTGAAATTATCAATTTTTTCTTGACGTTTATTCATAGCACTTAATTCATATGATTGTCCTTTACGTAAAATGGTAAATTTTTTAGATTGTTCCAAAGTTAATATATCGTAATTGGTTAAATTTTCTAAATATGTAAATATAAATTGTTTGGCAGTTTGTAAATTTTCTGATTTATAATCCAAATCAATAATTCCTTCTTTGTTCATTAACAATTTAGTATATAATTCCCCAATATAATACCACAAATTTAAAAATGGAATATAATTAGTAGATATTTCTTCTATTCGTTCATTATCACTAAATAATGATAATTGTTCCACAAGTTTTAGAACTAATTGAAATTCAGAAAGAATTTTCGTTAAACGATTTTGATATGATACTGAGTCTTGTCTTTCAGATATATTCTGTAAATTTTCATATTGTTGTATGGCCAATTTATATCTCTCTGCTACTGTCAATTGTTCCATAATTATTATAGGTTATTGATAATCTATCAGAATGGATAAATATATATATATATATATGCTAGGAGGTAAATGGATGAAGGCAAAAATTGATATAAATGAATGGAAAATCTTCTCCGTAAAATCAAATAAATATGTGGTCGTGTGAGTATCAATATTTCCAGTAATTGTTTAGTGATGATAAAAAGTCAAACCCACAAACCAAAAAATAATCAAAGAAGTAATAATCTTTTCTACTTTGATCAGTTTAACTTATTTTAAATATCTCTTTCTAGTTACTCCCTTAACAATTATTTCCTCCCCTGGTTCTTTTTTTTTTTGTTTTATAGTTTTAATATTTCAATCAAACATGTCAGCACCAGCTTATTATGAGTTATATAGAAGATCAACTATAGGAGTAACTTTAATGGATGCATTAGATACATTAATTTCTGATGAAAAAATTCAACCTCAATTAGCTAATAGAATTTTAATTAATTTTGATCGAATTATAGCTGAAAATTTGAAAAATGAAAATATTGTTGGTAAATCTAAATTAATTTTTAAAGGTGATTTAGATACTTATCGATTTTGTGATGATGTTTGGACATTTATTATTAAAAATGTCATTATTAAATTGAATGATGTATCAAAAGATAATAATAATAATAGTAATGATAAAGATAGTGGTGATTTAGAATTAAATGTTGATAAATTCAAAATTGTTGCTTGTAATTCTAGAAAAGCTGGTGAGATGTAAATGTTTGAACAAAAAGGAAAATAATCTATTTTATCTCTACTATAACATAGGTTTATGTATATATGTATATGTGTATATGTGTGTGTCTATTTATTGAATGAAATAACGGCCCATTTACCAGAACTACTCCAAAGTTGACCATTTTCATTACCCATATTTTCATATTCTTTGATCAATTTCTCATTAATTCCTTCAGGTAATCCAACAACAACATCTGCTTTACAAGTACGTAATGATAAAACTGGTAAATTTGAAGTAGCCAATTCTTGTATTGAAGTTTTAAATGGAGTAGTTTTAAGCCATTGTAAATCACCAGTTAATTTACGATAATTCAAATCACCTTTGAAAATAATCAAGTTGGATTTTTGAAGTTCCAAATATAAAGATTCAAATTTAGGAATATACCAATAATTATAATCCAAAGTCCAAAACGGATCATGATTAATAATAAGAGCATGGTTATCATAATAATGTTTAATCTTATCATGAACTAATTTGATGGAACTAGGTTCATCTGAATGTATCTTTGGATAAAATTTAGGATCAGCCAATTGTTTAAGCAAATCTTGGAAATCTTTAGGCATGGTATCACTTACAAACCAAGGAATTTCTTTGCAATGTAAATGAACTTCTTGAACAAGATTGGAATCCAATAAAAACAAAGTTAAAATCAAATCGGCAAATAATTCAAATCCAGAATTATCTAATACAATATCTACTCGTTTGGATCCATTACCATTGCTAGCATTTTGCAATTGATTCCAAGCTTGAGATAAATCATTGACTAATATTTTTTCTTCATTCTTTTTACGAACTTCTGCTCCTTGAACGGATTTAATATCTTCTAAAGTGACATTTCCTGCTAATAAAGATAAATCAGTGGCATTACCCCATAAGGAAATATCAATAAATTCTTTAAATAATAAATGTAATACTTCTTCATTAGCTTGATCTAATTGTTTTGATAATATTTCATAACGTTTACATAATTCCAAAACTCCCAATTCTGATTGTTTAAAAGTTTTATCCTTTAATTTTTGGAAAACATCATAATTTGTCCAAAATTTATTAGTATTATCAACAATGAAAAAATTATTAATATATTGGTATAAATAACATTCTAAATATAACCAAGGACCAGTTTGCCAAGTAACTGGTTTAATTTTATTAAAAATTTCCAATGATTCATTATAATGTTTCAAATGAGGATTTACTTTTAATTCTTCATCAGTGAATGGTCTAACAATAGCATCATTGGCAAAATCTTCTTTGATGTTCAATAATTGTTGAATGATTTTATGACCTAATGATGCTTCTTCTTGATGAATTTCAATGGTTTGTTGGACATCCTCAATGGCTCCATCAATAATGGTTGGCCAACGCTTGCGAACAGTAGGATATGCAAATGAGTTTTTATCGTCGTTGTAATATGGTGGAGGTAATGACATCCTGTTGTTGTCTTGTATGATGTAGTAAAAATATTCACTTTGTAGAAATATACTGTCAATAATCCTAAGTCAAATCTATTTTGAACAATTCACCTGCTGACGGGTTTTATGATGCCGGATTATCTGAGGTTTTGGTAAAATGTGCACGTACTTGTTGTTACACATAAGGAGATATTATAGATTGCGGCCGAGGCCAAACAAGTTGTGGTATAACCACTATCAAAAGTGGTAGCGTGATGATAATTGAAAATGATATTATGTCTTTGAATCCAATTAACAATAAAAGATGGTTGCAGAGCTGATCAAATATTCTTAACTTGCTGTTGTTGTTGTTGTTGTGTTTGATTTTATTAATAAATTCTTCTATATCAAAAAATGCATGTTATTTAGAAATGAAGAATTGTAGTAATTTTTTTGCAAAATTTTTACAAAACTGTCAAGTGTTTGCAACATTGAAAACAAAACTCTCAATGTCTGCAACGATAATGATGATATAGCTCAAAACACTTGTTGCATCAGAGTAGAGCCACTTATTACATCAAAAACTTTAATTCGATAAAATACAAAACAATATATTCAAATAATACTAATAGATAAAAAAAAAAAACAAGAGTCTTGCTTGGACATCAAATATCCATCAATTAAAAATAAAGATCGATACTAAAACATCTGGGCAAAGAAAACTGTGTAAACTAAAGTGAAACAATAAGAAAACAAAATAATAATTCAATAAAAGATAATCAAAGAAAAGGAATAAGGGAAAATCAATAATATACAACAATAACTTTCAATTAAGCAAAATTTCAATTTCAATTCAATTCAATACTCTTCTTAATTTAAACCTATTGAACTTAGATGGAGTTCTTTTTAGCATATTCAGCCTTTTCTTTTTCATATCTCTTTTTATCAGCTTCAGCTTTGTTTTCATATGGTAACTTATCTTCACTGTTCAAAGCCTTCCATTTTTCACCCAATAATTTACCAACTTGACCGAATGAAATACCTGGGTTTTCAGCTCTAACAATGTCTCTGTTTTCGTTAGCAAAAAACATGTAAGCGGATAAAGATCTTTTTGGAGCATCTGGGTCCTTCTTCTTTCTAGAGGACTTCTTTCTTTCACCTGGAGCCATTGTAATAAACTTTTTTTATTAATAGTTAGTAAGTTAAAAAAATAAAAAATAAAAAAATAAAAAAAATAAAAGAAAGTAAAAGAAAGACAAAAAAAAACAAAAAAATGAAAAAAACAAGAATACCAGCCAACTGATATATACTTGAGTTTTTCTTTTTCTGTTCTTCAAGTGTAAACTTGAGTCCATTAAAATATAAACAAACCAACAACAACAAAAAAACAACGGATTACGCGTTTTCCTGTATATAATCCACCAATTGCTCGTTCTCACTGAAATTCTCCCATACAAAAAACGCCTAAAATGTGGAAACTTGGTCGTGTAAACCAGCAGAAAAAATGGTTAACAAATTTTAAGTGTGTGTCCGTGTGTGTGTGTTGAGGTTTCTCTCTTGTCATTTATTTCTCGTTCTCTCTCTTTCTTTTTCTCTCTCTCTCTCATTCTCTTCTCCCACCCGTTCACTAAAAAAAAAATTTCTCTTAATAGGGGGGAAGGGAGGAGGAGGAGGCAAAATTTCTGTGAATTTGTTGAAAATCCAATGAAATTCATTTCACCAAAATCCCAATTGACCCCATCCAATCAATCCAAAATTAATCAATCAATTCACTGTAGTTTAACTGTTAACCAAATGAAGTTTTGGAAATTTTTTTTTTTTTGCAACCCATTGTTTTCTCTCTCTCACTCTCACACTGGTTGACACTCTGTATGGCTAGGCTATAAAGCATGGGAGTCAGGTTTTGAAGTTGACCATCGTTGTTTCCCCAAAAAAAATTTCCTCCCGACAATCTGTTCAAGCAATTGGATTATATACTCTTATATCCCTTGTATCATTGAAGTATAATTTTGTTTGTCTTGTTGTTGTTTGTAAAAATTTTCAGTTTTCTCACTTTCTTTTTGGTTGTTAATAAATTAATCTATTTACATACTTTAATAATAATATGTGGGTTTGTTTAGTATGGGAAGAATATACTATTGGTAAGGAAAAAAAAAAAAAGTATGAGAAGAAGATACAAAAAAAAAATTGTATGGTGGGAAGTACTTTAGTACCTATAAATAATTAACTAGGTGAGGGATTTTAATATGGACAACCAACAAACAACAACCAACAGAGAAAAAAAAAGATTTACCAGCACAATAAAATTGCTATATCGTGGATTTCTGCACAAAATTGTGCATATTTACACTACAACAACAACACAGCCAAACGATATAGTTTTTATATTGTCCTAATTAGTTAATTCTCTCCCCAGCACCAACATCATTCACACATTCTATCTTTCTACTTCTATTGTTAATTATTGCACAACAAAAAAAATTGAACTAAACGCCACGACCACCAAAAGAAGTTCAAACATATCATTTTTGTTACATTTTGACTTGTTTGCCACCTTATCTCACTCTAATCACGTGCCTTAACATTCTACAACTCCTCTATCAAAATACCATTGAGAGAATCAAGATTATATAGCCATGAAGTAGTACGAGGATGTAAATAGAAGGACAGTGGCCACAACAGGAGAAATGATAGATGATTTGAAATAACCCAAAATCAAATCACTTTATTCTCTACTTCCCCGTTTTCCAAGAGCCATCTTGATCTTGATCTAATCAAGAATACGATTATTTTTTTTATATAAATTGAACCAAATAGGTATAATTTGGCAATTTCTGCCTAATCTATGCAGATTTCAAAACTGTTACCATGTCGTTGTTGTTGTGTACCTGCCTAATTGTTTTTTTTTTTTTTTTTGGAATTATTGTTGTCACTTCAAATACACAAGTTGCAAAACTACTATTGATTATCAATTTCCTCTTAAGATTAAGTTAATATTGTCTAGGATTATACCCATCTCTCTTTACCAAACCTACCCACTGATTACACATTAGATATTTTGCAACAATATCACTACCACCACCACCAACACTCTGTTCATATTTTACACACTCTTCATATCACCCATTGACCAATATCTACAAAAAAAAAAATTCATATTTATGTTTCTTTTAACTTAACAAAAACACAAATGATACCACAATTGTTAAATTTAAATACACACAATTATAAAATATAAGAACAAATAATATTTACCTTTTTTTTTTTCTTTTCACTCTTATTTTCTTACAAAATAAAAACGTCCAACATAACAACATCTATTCAATCTCAACTCAACAGACCTTTGAGATTAGTACCAGCCACCACGGTACTGATTGGAATCTTGGTACCCATATTGAGGGTATTGTTGATAAGCTCCGTATTGTGGCATCATATGCTGTTGAGGAACAGGTTGTGCATGCTGTTGTTGTTGCAGTTGATGTTGTTGAGATGATTGTCCTTGTTGTTGTGAGGTTTGTTGACCATCAGAAGCACCATCAGATGCAGTTTGAGTTCCTTGTTGTGATTGACCCGAAGTATGTTGAGATGCTTGTTGACCTTGTTGTTGAGGAGGATAAGAATAACCAGGATATCTGCTATTAAATTGATTAGGATTGTAGTATTGTTGTTGAGCACCAAAACTATTACTTGAAACAGATCCTTGTTGGCTGGCAGAAGAAACTGGTTGTTGTCCACCTTGTTGAGATGGCTGTTGTTGCTGTTGTTGTTGTTGAGCTCCTTGTTGAGTTCCTTGTTGAGGAGCACTAAATCCAGTTGAGCCTAAACCACCAGCATTAAAATATGGATTGTTGTAATAATAATTGTAGTATGCAGGATAACCAAATGGAGTAGGCAATTGTTGTTGCTGTTGTTGAGCAGCCAATACAGCAGCTTGTTGTTGTTGTAATGTAGATTGATTGACAATTGGACTTTGAGTAGAATCAGCAGAATTGCCTTGTTGAGCATATTGATTGTAACCTCCTACACCACCACCAATTGTAGCAACATGACTAGCAGCTGGAGAGGCAGTAGCAGCAGCAGCAAAGGCTTGTTGGTTGTACGCATTGTAATCGAATCCTGGATAACCAGCAAATTGAGCACCTGGTTGAGCTGTTTGTTGAGGATATTGTTGTTGTTGATATTGACCATAGTAGTCGTATTGTTGCTGTTGCTGTTGTTGTGTTGGCTGACTTGCTTGTGGCTGTTGTTGTTGTTGCTTAGAGTATTGACTCTGTTGTTGATAATTATTTTGTTGGTATCTTTGTTGTGCTGGTTGTTGATTGTATAATCCATAACGTTGTTGTTCTTGCAATGGCTGTTGTTGTTGTTGTTGTTGTTGCTGTTGTTGTTCTGGTTGAACTTGGTCAGGAATAACCTCATCTCGTGTGACTTCTGTTGCTTCTTTTGGTTCACCTGCATCAACTGACAATGATCCGAATGAAATACCCACAGAATCAACTTGTTGTTGTGTAGTTGGCAATACAACTTGTGGTTGTTGATCTATAATTGAAGAAGCAGTAGGTTCAGAAAATGAAACATCGGCAACAGCAGCAACAGTAGAGGTAGTTGGTGCTTCCACTGGTTCATCAGTTGTTGGTTGAATAGTTTGAACAGCTTCAACTGCAGTTTCCTCTAAAACATCTTCAACTGGCTTAGATTCTTCTTGGACTGGAACATGTTCTTCCGGTTTGGATTCCTCTGGTTGTTGTGGCACAGGCTTACTAACAGCTTTAGGCTTTGGCTTAGTTTTTGGTGCAATGGCTGACGCCCAAGATCCTTGTTTTGGTTCGGGAATTGCTGCCTGTTTCAAAACTGGTTTTGTGTGTTCTATTTCTGATTGTTCTGGGACAGACTCGACTCGTTCCTGAACAACATTTTCCGATTCTTGTTGTGATGTTTCTAATTCACCAGAAGGTTCACCAGAAGGTTCACCAGAAGGTTCATCTGCTTCTGGCACAACACCATCTTTGCTGCTTGGTATGCTTTCAGATACTTCGGATTTTGTTTCTTGTCTCTTTGGTTTATCATTAGATAAAGCTGCTGCCCATGAATTTGAAGGTGGGGCCGATTCCTTGGTTACCGAACTAGTTGCACTTGTAGCAGAGGCGGAGGAAACCTTTTGTCTTTCTGTCTTTTCATTCTTCTTATGAGCTGCATTAGGATGTTGTCTCTTAGGAGGTCTCGAGGACGACGAAGTTTTAGCTTTATTGTTGAGCCTTCTATCTCCTGTGGCTATAGTAGAATTTGATGCACCATTGGCGTTGCCAGTCACTGAATCAGTTGTGTCGTCCTTATGTTCTTTCTTCTTATGTTTTTCCTTCTTAATTGGTTCCCATTTGGATACCTTGTTATTAACTATCAAGTCAATCACAATTTCTAAAGAGTTATCATTCTCCGACAACAAACCTTGTAATTCGTCTGCTTCCCAGTCTGGGAACATTTCGACCAAATTTGTCAATTCAGTAGATGTGCTATTACTATTGTTACCATTATTGAATCGTTTCAGTTGATTCTTATATGTTTTTCGATACGTTGACATGGTTTCTTGATTATATTTATATATGTGTGTGTATGAAATGTGATCCTTGGATTTGTTTTTTCTTTGCAAGTTGTTCCTAACTCTTATTTCCTAATTATATCACCTTCTTTTGTATATACACAATAAACGCAGTTTCAACTCCAAGTGAAATGTTCGATTGATTGATTGATTGAGATTATTCGTAGATAAGTTTCAAAAGTGGAAGTAGGTAGAATATATACTTTTACGAGAGCAAGTCAAGAAATGTGGTATGCAATTTTTTTTTTTTCTTCGATGAAATTTTGTTGGAAGCAGTGACGTTCAACGGATGGTAGAAAGAAAATTTTTTCTTCTCTCTTTCTTTCATTTCAGTAGTTCTGAAGGTTGAGATTTATGTCATACAATTTTTTGTTTTTTGTATTCTCTTTTTTTCGGCTTTGTTCACAGCTTTACCTTGTTGTAAAGAAAAAGAACAATAAAAGAGAATATCCACACGATTCATCTTGGTTTGTAAGATCTGATATATAGCTTCTTTTGGAGAATATTTTGTAATTTCATATATTCCTATACTATATATACGCTGTTTATCCCCCCACCTGTATTGGACGTTTCTATATGAACCACAGTTGTTGACTCAAATCTGGTTTCGCTGGAAATGATTCTTTTTTCTTTTCTATTGTTAAAGAACTTAAGAGTCGTGTGCACTTGAACAATGCTAACTTACAATAGACTAGTTTTTCCTTTTTATTAGATCTAACTTAAACGTATCTATAAAACTTCTATCAAGTTACTCTCTCCATCTTTCACAGGTACAACATTTCCATTTATTATTGGATCAATTAATTCAGTGGCCACTCTTTCAAATAATTCATAAATAATCTCCTTCAAATCATCTCCTGTTTGTTTAAAATCAGGGTATGAATTAACTTCTAATAAGTTGACTGAAAAATCACTATTCACTAAGAAATCTATTCCAAATATTTCTATGGCATTGTTAATTGGTTGAAAATTCATCTTATCCACACTTGTAGCTGCTTTAAATAATTCTCGTGTAATATCACAAATTTGATCAAACACAATGTTTTTATCACTCTCATCAAAACCTTGCAATTTCCAAAATGGTACTACCAACGGATTCTCATTTTCTTGCAAACAAGTATTGGTTAAATGACCTGCTAACGATATTTCCTCTTCATCCACGTCAACAGGTAACTGAAATGGTTCACCAGCAAACAAGGTCAAAATATTCTTGTAAACAAAGACTTTCAAATCACCAACACAGACAACATAAGTACGTAAATGGAATTTTTTCTTGTCATAACCAGAAAGCAACAAGGGATCACTTTTATATTCTTGGACAATAAAATGACGAAGTTGAGACAAAATAATACCGTTATCTTCTTCTTCTTTTTCATCTTCTTCATCATTTTCTTCAAATGAATTGAAAATTTCCTGCAATTGATCAAGGGTTTTGAAAATTCTGATACCTTGACCTTTATCACTCATACTGGGTTTTAAAATCCATAATTTCTCCCCTTGGTTCACTTCATCTCTCAATTCATAAGAATCATCCAATGCATCATCCAAAAATTCAGCATAATCAACTTCTAATTGATAACTTTCCGGTACAGCAACTTTCAAAATTGATTGAGGATTCTTGGTAACATAATGATGAACTGTATTGGCAAGATAATGTTTACGAATAAGTGCTTTACGATAAATATACGATGGAATGAAATAGTGACTATCACCAACAAAATCCAATTCAATATCTTCGTACTCACCATAATGGAAAATTGGTATACCCGAACCAATAACACTTTTATCAGAAGTGATTTTATATCCTAATTTTTTGAATGGCTCCACTATAGGATTGTAAATGTATGATTCTTTTGGTATTGTAATTAAAAGAGTATTGTCATTGATTTTCTGTTCTTCCTCCTGGTTTTCTTCTTCCTCGGTCAATTTTATTTCACCTTTTAATGGATCAACAACTCGAAACGCCGCTTGTAAAGGAGTAACACTGATTCCTTCTTCCAATAAAACTCGACTATCTGTATGGTTCTTATCAGCTAATCCATCTTTATACACTTTTTTAAAATCTGGAGTCCATGAAAACTGTAATTGTCCTTTTTCATTAGTTTCCAATAATGGAGTATAAATTGATTCCCAATGATTTTGTAAAATAGGAGCATAATAAATTTTAGTAGATTCCAAATTTAAAGAATCAACTAATGGAATATTAATAGAAAATAAATCAATATTTGATGAGCTTTGTAATTGTTGATATAATTTTTTAATCAATTTAACCGAAATTTTCGCCGCTTCTTTTAAAATATAATAATCATGATCTAAATTATTAAAAGCATAACTTAAAGCAATTGATTTAACTCCATGAGTAACTGCTTCCATGGCCGCACCTACGGTTCCACTAGCTAATATATATAAATTGCTTGAATTCTTACCAAAATTGGGTCCACTAATAACCAAATCAACCGGTTTATTTTTAGAATGGGCATATAAATGATGAATACCAATATCAGCACATGCTGCCGGAGTACTATTTATTAAACACCATTCTTGATATTCATTATCATTATGAAATTTGGGTTCAGGTCTAGAGAAAGGACCTTCAAATGTATTTATTTTATCATTTGGTTCTAATGTAGACACTTTGGTGTAAATATAACTTGCTGATAATGTTTTCCCAGCAAAATGAGCTTTACCAATCCATGATCGTTGTTGATCGGGTACTACTATTGAGAGATCCCAATCAGTAGTAGTGATAATTTCATCAACAAGATACTTAAAATAAGGACACAGTTTATCGTTCAATGGACCATCATCATTAGTTAATAGCACATGCATTGTTAAGAGGATACAAATATAATCAACAAAAACAAAAAATAAAAATCAAGATGACAATTATTCAACTATTGCTTGTCCATATATTGATGTAGTTATAAGTAAAAGGAAATTAAATGATTCACGGTTATGTTATGTTGTGGTCTGTGGATATAGAGTTCGAAATAGAAATGAGGTTTTTCCTCTTCCTCAAAAATTTGTTCAAGGAGAAAAGAACAAAAAAAAAATATCTAGAGAATGAAAAATTCTACCAAAGATTCTTCAATCACATTAGTTCATTTCATTCATAACACATACCTATATATTATTTTCATTTTACAATAGATATATAAAAACAATGTCAGTATTTTTGGGAAGTTCAGCACAATTTTCACAAGCCACAGTAGATCCAGAAAAGATAAAATTGGCCGATATACAATTTCTGGCTATGGCGTTTACATTTAATAAATTATTACAAAGATGTGAATCAAAATGTTTATTACATGAATATGGTGAAAGTGAATTAACTAAAGGTGAACAAGAATGTATAGATCGATGTGTATCGAAATATATCAAAGCTAATGTAATTATTGGTGAACATTTACAAAAACAAAGAATGGATCCTTATAATGCTATGCCCGAATATCGAAAAGTTCAAGATATTTTGGCTTCTTCGGTAAAGTCGTGATAAAGTTTGTCATTTTTCATGTATCACATATTTGTATATAGTAAATAACAGCTTAATAAACATTACTACACCGGGCATCGGCCCATTTTATTCAGTTCTCAATAGAGACTTCTTTTAAAACTTCATTACCATTTATTACTATTATTATATATTTTTTTTCCCCTTTTCTATACATTTAACATGAAAAAAAAGCTATACAAACAAAATTACAATTGTCCTTTAGTGTGGAAGATATCCAAAGCTTCAGAAATTCTCTTGGACATGGTCTTTTCACCTTCTCTAACCCAGACTCTTGGGTCAAAGAATTTCTTGTTTGGTTTGTCAGCACCATCTGGGTTACCAACTGGAGCTTTCAAGTATTCAATCTTGTTGACAACGTAATCTCTGATACCAGTCAAGTAAGCGTATTGACAATCAGTATCCAAGTTAACTTTAACAACACCATTCTTGATAGCGGTGTTGAATTCTTCTTGAGTAGAACCAGAACCACCATGGAAGACCAAGTACAATGGGTGTTTAGCATCAGTACCAATTTGTTTCTTGGCGTAAACTTGGTGATCACCCAAGATTTCTGGTCTCAATTGCACATTACCTGGTTTGTAAACACCATGGACGTTACCGAAAGCAGCAGCAATAGAAAAGTTTGGAGAAATCTTGTGTAAAGCTTCGTAGACAGCAAAGACGGTTTCTGGGGAAGTGTATAAAGCATCTTTTTCAACGTGTTCATTGTTGACACCATCTTCTTCACCACCAGTGATACCAATTTCCATTTCTAACCATTGACCCATTTTAGCCATTCTTTCGAAATATTTGGCACAAGTAGCAATGTTTTCATCATCAGTTTCTTCAGATAAATCCAACATATGGGATGAAAACAATGGAATACCGTTTTTGGCAAAGAATTCTTCATCAGCCTTTAACATACCATCAAACCATGGCAATAATTTTTTGGCACAGTGATCAGTGTGTAAAACAACTGGAATACCATAAGTTGGAGCAATTGATCTGATGTAATGAGCAGCAGCAATTGAACCAGCAATGGAAGCAGCTTGATCTTTGTTGTCGACACCTTTACCGGCAAAGTAAGCAGCACCACCTTGAGAAGTTTGCAAGATGATTGGAGCTTTGTTGTCTCTGGCAGCTTCTAAAGCAGCAACAACAGTTGAAGATGAGGTGACATTGATAGCTGGAATGGCGAAACCTTTTTCTTGAGCATAGTCAAACAAGTCTTTGACATCTTTACCGTAGATAACACCGGATTTACTTAAAACTGCTGGAGGAGCCATTGTTAATTGATTATTGATTGATACTAATTGATTAAAAATACAATTGTGTAGAACAAAAGAATAAACAAACAAGAAAAGGAAAAGAGAAAAGGGGTTGAAAAATTTTTGGATCAAACGAGAGGGAAGATTGGGTTTTATTTATAATATTTTCAGAAATTTTGTTTTAATTTATTGAGAATCGGGGCAATTCCCACTTTCTCTTAAACTATGCATAGTGGTGGTGTTCTCGCCTTGCTAGGATTTCATTTTTTCTTTGGTGCTAGTCAAACCACCACCACCACCACCATCACTCTCAATCTCACTCTCACTATAAACACACCACTCACTCACATAGGACTCACCTTCTGATGCAAAAAAAAAAATGAATGAATAATCAATGCGCAAAAAAATTTCAGTATGGATTTCGTTGCTCCGAGAATAGTTTACGTCATGCTACTGCTAATTATCCATTGAAATTGCTTTATAGAATGGTAATTATTTGGTATTCAGTCAAGAACAAATCAAATGTACAGCCATCAACTTGACCAATTCTAACAATTCTTCAAAATAAATATTTGTTGCTTTGAAGAATTAATTAGAAAAAAGTCGGGGTAGAATAAATGTCCACCCCCCATGTGTCCGTTCCGTTAACTTATACTTAAATTCCGTACAACCCCGGGAATTTTTGTCGATCCTGTGAAATCAGGTCTATATGTGCCTCAACTTTTACTCATTACAACACACAAAGCTCTTTCTAAATTATAATACTTTGGTTCATATATATATACATTTATTTGATCAAACGCAACCTTCATGTATAAAATGTTGAAACAAGAATTTCCTATACATTCTGTAAAACTATGGGTTACGGATGAAAACACACACAAATGGCTCAATTAACACCACAAAATAAGAAAAAAGAAAAGCCAGTGTGACAAGAGAAAAAAAAAAGAAAAAAAAAATCAATTTTAGGACTCATCAGGAGACTACTTGGATTATTATCATTGACTAATTAGATTTCACTTAATCGTCATCATCACCATCGTCATCATCATACACAGAGTATATACAAATCTGGTCTTCAACTGGAGTGCTAGTGTTTCTTTTTTTTTTTTTTTTTCGAGATGAGTCTAATAACAACTATCAATGGATTACCATACCATCAATTTGACATCAATAATCAGGATGAGTTCAAACAGATATCGGATTTGATTTCCCTACATTTGTCAGAACCTTATTCTATCTATGTATATTGGTATTTTTTAAACAACTGGCCACAATATTGTTATACTGTTAAAGAACCTGAAACTTTGAAAATAATTGGGGTCATTATATCTAAAATCGAGCCTCATAGAAATGTTCGAATGAGAGGATATATTGGTATGTTAGTGATAGATCCTAAATATCGGAAACAACGATTGGCTTCCAATTTGGTCAAATTAACCATTGAAAATATGAAATCTATAGATAAAGTTGATGAAATAATGTTGGAAACCGAGGTGATTAATCAAGGAGCATTGAATTTATATGAAAGTTTTGGATTTTTAAGAACTAAAAGATTATATCGTTATTATTTGAATACTCATGATGCATATAGATTGATTTTACCATTAGGTGAAAAATCTCGAACAAGAATTGCCTTTTTACCACCACTTGAAAAAGGGGTAGAAAAGCTGGACCAAACTGTTCTGCTTTAAAGATATCAAATCAGATCAGAGATTTATCGGGTAGAGAAATGCCTGTAATAAACACAGGGTAAAGTATAAGACTTTGTTATAAGCTCTTAGTACGCCCTTAGTCAGACGTAGAAACCTCTTCAACATTGTTTGTGATTGTGATACAAATTTCCATTTATTTAGGCCATATATATTTTTTTGTATATAAATTCAATACCAAACGCGTATGGGCGCGTCTCCAACAATTTTTTTTTATCATTGCAGGGAAAACGAAAAAAAAAAAAAAGAAAGCAAGTATTTATATATTTTCTTCTTTTTCCTTCTTTCTTTTCCTTTTCCTTTCCACCTTTCTCCATCTATTTTTATTTTATATTCAATTGATACTCAAAAAAAAAGAACCACATTAATCATGTTAGAAGGTAAATTCGAAGAAGCCGCTTTATTGAAAAAAGTTGTTGAAGCTATTAAAGATTGTGTTAAAAAATGTAATTTCAATTGTTCAGAACACGGAATTACTGTACAAGCCGTGGATGATTCTCGTGTATTATTAGTTTCATTATTGATTGGTCAAACTTCTTTTAGTGAATATAGATGTGACAGAGATGTTACATTAGGTATTGATTTGGAAAGTTTTAGTAAGATTATCAAATCAGCTAATAATGATGATTTCTTGACTCTTTTAGCAGAAGATTCACCAGATCAAATAATGGCAATTCTTGAAGAAAAACAAAAGGAAAAAATCAGTGAATATTCTTTAAAATTAATGGATATTGATTCAGAATTCTTACAAATTGATGATATGGAATATGATGCTGTTGTGAATATGCCCAGTAGTGATTTTGCTAAACTTGTGAGGGATTTGAAAAATTTAAGTGAATCTTTACGTGTTGTTGTTACTAAAGATTCCGTCAAATTCACTTCTGAAGGTGATTCCGGTTCTGGAAGTGTTATCTTGAAACCTTACACCAATATGAATAATGAGAGAGAAAGTGTTACTATTAGTTTAGATGACCCAGTCGATTTGACTTTTGGTTTGAAATATTTGAATGATATTGTCAAGGCATCTACATTATCAGATGTCATTACCATCAAATTGGCAGATAAAACCCCGGCATTATTTGAATTCAAAATGCAATCAGGAGGTTACTTAAGATACTACTTGGCACCAAAATTTGATGACGATGAGTAGGTTCTATAACAAGAAAAAGAAAAAAATGTATTATAGTTCTTTCCATTCTAAATACTCTTATTGAATTGTTAATTTCATGATTTACTTAAATATTATATTACAATTTGTATTTAGCTACTCTTTTTTTCGTACATTTCTTTACCCCATTTGTACAAATCCTTCTTTAGTCTATCAGCTCTAACCAAACCATTTCTCAACAGAATCAAATTCTTAATATATTCATGTTGGCGTTGAATACTTACTTGAAGATAATTTATAAGTTCTTCTTTAAGTGGATCATTAGATTCCAAGTTTTGTTGATAAGTTTCATATCGTTTTAATGCAGTTGGTAAGGCGAAAAACGGATCAGCTTTATTTTCTTCTTCATCTTCAAACTCATCAACAATCTTATTATTATTGTTGTTGTTGTCTTTGTTATTTTCCTTCTCCTCAAGTATTTTCTTCTTTTCTTCATCTAATCCATGATCATAATCTTTTAACCCTAAATTCTCTTCTAACAAATAAAACCAATCTTCACCATTCAAAACTTGCAATAATTTGTTCAACCAATTCAAATTAGTTTGTTCCAATTCAATCAAATCAATCAATTCACTTGCAAGTTTCGATAATGTTTGCAGTTTATAGGTTTTTGAGATTGCTGGATGAGATATTATTTCTGAAGGATGATTTAAAGGTGATAATAATTCAATAATTCGAGATTTCTTCAATGGATGTTCTTCTTTATCTTCTTCAAACTCTAATTCCAATTCTAATTCCTCATCATCTTGAGCTTGTTGATCACCATATATTTCATTCCATTTTCTTTTACTATGCAAATTGTCTATTTCAATACTTTCATTAGATAAAACAGAATATTTTTTACCTCCATATTCTGTGATTTTGGATCTCAATGTATTTAATGAAGGTTGGATTGTTTTCAGTAATTTAAGTCCTCGATTATAAACTGGTAAATTCTCATTTTCTTCATTTATAATTTTGGAATCACGATCAGCATCTACTTTCTGAGCCAGTAGAGCTTCTTTAAAACGGGATATAACTTCAAGAGAAATACTGTCTAACATGTTCTTATGATATTCACTTCTACTTCTTCTCCTGCTGTTGCTGCTGTTATAAAAGAAACAACAGAATGCCCACAAATCCGGTTTTTTGTAATCTTTTTTTTTTTTTTTTTGCTCTTTTTTATTGTTTTGATTTTCTTGCACTACCAACCAACCAACCAACCCGATAACCCATGTATGTCCTCATCTGCTCGTTAAAGTACACGATTCTCTTTTTTGGTCTTCTGTCTTAAGCATAAAGTAAGTATTTAAACAGCAACAACACATCTCCATTTTTCGAAATAATATACATATTAAACGATACAACCAACTTAATTGGTTATACAATTGTTTTTGCAAATTTAGTTGGGATCTTGTATAATTCTGTAACCAATAAACAAGTTACCTTAATCGACTGTTGCTACCAACTGAACTCTTTGACATTATTTTTCTTCTTTTTTGACTGCAATTTACAACCTAAACAGAGGAACATAAATAATAGGAAGGTGAAGTACACTAAAAAAACACTCTACAATTCAGGATTAGCCTGTATCTACAAAGATACTTTGATAACGTCCCAATGTGTTACCATATTAAGACCGTTGGTTGCATAGCGCATTTGACAGTCATAGCAAATATTGGGTAAACTTCATTTGTAGTAACATGGTTTAATACAACAATCCATGTTCAGGCTCAAGTAAAAATGTACATCCTAACAAATAGGTTATTAGTTAATAAAAGGATTAGTCTATGAAAACTTCAACTTTTGTTGCCTTTTTGGTTTATATTCAAAGAGGTATATAAACAATGGAGTACTTTTATTATCCAAAAGATTATAAATCTGGTGAGAGAGACGAGAAAGCCAAAAAAAAAAAAATTCCAGGTCTCCGATAATATCAGAAACTAACTTTTTTTTTTTGGGTTGCTTATAGAGGTTTATCTTTGCTTATAAATTCAACGATATCATCTCATATCTAAATCTATATTGAGATATTTTTTAAAAGTATAAAGAAGCAGAAGTCATCTTTACACTGGTCATTGTTTAATTAGTCCAAGATTTGAAAAGGACAAAAAGAAAAAAATCATTCATAACGCCTCACTAATTTGCCATTTCCCCTGAATTCTGAGTTGTGGATTTCATTTTATTTTAATTTGATTGGAAAACTAATTACCCATTACAATTGATTTTTTATTATTAGCATGTCTGAGATATCGTATTTGAGCATAAATAATGCTCATAATGGAGTAATAATCAAAATCCCCAAACCCGTACGATTTCACACTTTATCAGAATTCAAAAAGTACATTCAACAATCATATCTGATAGATAGTGTTGACAATATATTTCTATTGACTACGTTTGGAATTAAACTCAATTACAATTTAATCAATGAAATTAGTGAAGTGTTTGTTTACGACAAGAGATTATTTACAAATATAGTGGATCATTCATTAATCGATCAATATACACAATTAACTTTCCGTGTTAATGAACCCACACACTCACCATTGCTTAAAAATAATGTTGGCTTTTTGAAACACAATCTATCCAGCAATTTAAAGATCAATCAAGGATGGGCAAGAATTATTGCTCAAGATGGTGAATTAATGGATCAATACTGTCGAGAACTCATTCAACAAATAAATGTCATTTTCAAATGTTTAAATACAATATTTCAATTTGCCACAAATTTCACTAATGAAATTGAGAAAAACTTCACCAATTTTTTCAACTATGTTAAGTTGATCAACTATAAAACTTTACATAAATCATGGACAGCAAACTATAAGAACTTGAAAACATTCCCCACTTTCAAAATTGACAACAAAAGTATCAAATTAAGTGATTTCTTAGAAGTTGATAGGCTACAGTCGTTTGCTGATTATATTGGGAAATTTTTGCCATTGATTGTGAGTAAATTAAATGAATTAAAGCAAGTTATAGAAACTGTCAACGAAGAGAAATTGACTGTGGACAAGTTTATTGAGACCTCCCGCAACGACTCTATAAGCAAGTTTAAACATGTCAATATTCTGAACATGTTGCATCAATTACAAGCGGGTTTACAACAATTGACTGATGATATTGATAATCTACAGTATAGAAATACCGATGAAATATATCGGTTGCATCGAGATAAGCTTTCTGTTTCAATTTATGATAGTGCTAAAGATATTTACAAAAACTTGAATGACTTGCAACAATTCAAAACCAAACTTACTAAAACTAGTTTAAAGGCATTTAATACTATTGCCAATTTGCAAATGAAAATGGTAGGTGTTAAAACTGAGATGAGGAAAATAACAACTGAAGATGAAGCTGCCACTGGAACTGAAAATTCAAAGGGAGATGTAACGTATAAAACAATTAGTAATGTCAAAAAGTATGAAGACTATTTGTCCTTGACTATTGATTTGCCTTTGATATTTGGGTTTTCCCTTATAGAAGAAAGACGACAGTTTGAATGGTACGATTTTTACTCAAAAGGAGTTGTAAACAATGTCAGTGAACAACTATCAACAATTATAGAGCATGAAAAAGTGTTTCGTGGGATTTGGTATAAAAAATTTGGTACCTTGTTGTCACTAATTAATGATGAACCTTTAACTCCTCCTTCTCTCCCCAACATTGATGTCACACTTGTTGGTAATAGACAGAATAATTTCAGTATACTTTATGATGATTTAAAAATTGAAAGGGATGATATTATCAATTACATTTCTTTGATTGAAACAACCAATACACCCAGAAACTTTGTCACTTTGTTAAATAAGAACTTTAAAGATTTGATAGCATCTACTAATAATATGAAAAAAGTCACTAAAGTTATATCATCCCTCAGCACATATACCACGAATTCAGCTGATGATAAACTGAAATCATTACACGAAGAAGGAACTGATGAAGAAATTGATTTTGATTTGAACTTGATAAAAGGATTGAAGTCAAGAATAAAGAAATTAGAGAATTTGTTACACCAGCAACAATTCAAGAATTTAAACAATTGGCCAGTTATTAGAAATGTATCCAGCATGACTAACGATAACAGACAAAGCACAATTATTCAACCAAGAGTAGTATCACCAGCCAAAACAAACCCTACACAATTATTGCTGCGGAATCCATCAACTAAGGAAAATACAAACACCACCACCAATATTCATAATAATCATCATCAACAGCAATCTGAAGTATTGGATTCGTCTGTAATTGACAAACATCTCGATAATATTAGATTGAAGAAGTTGAATAATGAATTGCAGACGAAAAATACCGAGCTTGAAAACCAGATCAACCAAAAGAATGAAACCATTATGCAACAACGAAAAGAGATAGAAGATATAAAATTGGCGAATGACAAAAAAGTTGATGAATTAATGAAAAAGTTACAGGAGAAAGATGAGGAATATCAGCTGCTTAAACTGGAAAATAAATTAATAAGTAATGAAGTCGACAGCCTCACCAACAAGCTTGAACTAAGTAATAACCGGAATAATGAATTGGAAACAAAGATATCTGAATACAATCAGACAGTTGCAGCAACTAGTAAAGAAGTTGCTGATTTGAACAAGAATGTGTCGAATTTGCGTTCTGAGCTAGGTGACGCTATGCATATGAAAAATGATCTTTTATCAAATCTATCTTCCAAAGAAGCCGAATTTACTAAAGAACGCAATCAATTTAATAATGATTTGAAAACTCTACAATTGAAATTGGATGAAGTCAATGAAGATTATGAAAATCTTATGGAATTGACTCAAGCAAAGCAAAAGAAGCATGATTTGATAATAAATGATTTGAATAATGTGATCATTAATCTTATGAATGATATCAAGAAAACATTATTGAGTGTTTTTGAATATTTTTTGGAATATTGTTTGGTTTTAGAATCTATGGGGTTGTTATTGGTTAAAGAAGATAAAATTTACAAAATCAAACGTGTCAAGGGGTTAAAATCCAAAAAAACAATTGGTGATGGTGATATGCTGATAATTTCCAATGGTACTCCAAGTTCCAAAGTTATCGAAGAGATTGAACATGAAATAAGCATTGTTAATAATATACCACCTATAAGCTCTATTCTCCCAGATAGTTATTCATCTGGAACTGAGAGTGATTCCGTTGTTGATAGATATAATGACCAATCGATGAAATTAATTTCCACATTCAACCAGTTGTTTAAGTTTAACAACGAGAATGAAAATGAAAATAGAATTGATCATATTTTAAATATATTGGCATTTAAAAATAATGTTCAATTACAAGAGGATAGTATCAATGATACACGATTCTTTTTAAACGCTATATCGAAAAGATTTAGAGACGTTGAAGGATTTGCTAAGCGTCAAGCTAAAGATAATAAATTAAAGGAACAAGAGCAGAGAAAGTTGATCCACCGATTAAATAGTAAAATCAGTGTTAATGGATTTCAGGAAAAAGATTTAGTGTTATTTTTGCCAACCAGAATAGACCGACCAAATGGTGAAAATACCCCTAGTAATGAAAAAATTCAACCTTGGGCTGCATTTAATATTGGCGCACCACACTATTTTTTGAAAACTGAACAAACCAAGAATAAAGAATGGATCATAGGACGTGTCAAGAAGATTACTGAACATAAGGTTACTGAAGAGAATTTACAATCTTTGGAGTCTAATCCATTCCAATTGAGTGTGAATGTCACTTGGTATTTGGTTGAAGCTGACGAAGAGTAAGCAACCATCTTTACAAGGTTAGAAAATTTTGCCATGAATGTATTGTACGCATTCGGTTAATACTATCCTAAGTATGGTCTAATTGATGAACCTTTTGAATATCTGAGTAATTACCATCTAGTATAGAAGGAATAAATATGTCAGGATAAATAAATATCTACCACATTTTTGTGTAGCATATTTTTAGTTCAGACATGAATATACAAGATCAAATTGCTGCATATTACTCAATATTCGATGAAATAAACGTCTATACAAGTGAAGAAATCAAATAATAAAATTGCTCGTATCGTAAAACAGAAACAGAGAGAACATGTGCAAGATAGAAGGCAGGATAAGTGAGTAACTTGAATCCAAAGTAAGATTGTTGAATCTTTATCTGCAATTGTTGATGATTCTGTTTATGGGAGAAATTCTTACCGACTTTCGTTTTCTGTCAAATTTTGATGCATGATGATCATCTATCTGTGTAAATGAGGCGTACATCATCGTAAATGATTTCTGCCGTTTACAAAAGACTACATTTTTTAACCAAAATGATAATAGTTTTCTCCTCAATTCTGGTACTATATACTACCAGTCACTTATATTCGTCTAGTGCTTTCCAACATAATCCATTTAAGCCTCTGACAGAATTCAATACAAACTGGAAAAATTGAAAAATTAGCCACGTTGATAAAGTTGAATCATCTATCACATCAACTAAACCTTTTTATTGCCGTTTTATACCGCCGCCTACCATTATTACTTATTGTGGGCGTAATTACAATACAAGGCTTTGAGATTGATTGTTTGTTTGTTTTTTTAAACACCATTATCACACCACAATTTTCCAACAAACCACCACCCACGGCGGCATTATATGAAAAAAAGGAAATTTTTACGGAGATATGTTTCGTATATAAAAGTATGAATTTTTCCTTCTTTTAACAATTATAGCTGCAATTTTCTACTAATAATAATTGTGATTTAAGTTCTCCTCATTAAATATGGCTTCTAATCCCCCAAGAGCTTGTTGTGCCCAAACCAATTTCCACGAAGGCACTCCATTAGGTACACATCTGGAGATTTGTGGTATAGATACTTATATTGTTGGAGAATCTAGTAACATCTTAGTTATCTTAACTGACATCTTTGGTCATAAATACAACAATGTTATGTTAGTTGCAGATGCCATTGCCAAAACAGGTTACAAAGTTTTAATTCCTGATATTCTCAATGATGATCCACTTAAACCAGGTGATGATTTCCGACCATGGTTACCTAAACACACACCTGATATTACTGCTCCTATAGTTGATAATTTCTTAAAACGAGTCAAAGAAGAATTGAAACCAACTTTTTTTGGTGGAATTGGTTATTGTTTTGGAGCAAAATTTGCTATTCAGAATTTATCTACTACTGGGTATTTAGATGCTGCAGCCGTTGCACATCCATCATTTGTTTCAATTGAAGAAGTGAAAGCGATCAAACGTCCAATTATCATTTCAGCAGCTGAAACCGACGAAGTCTTTGCTCCAGAATTGAGACATCAAACCGAAGATGAATTGGCTAAATTAGAAGGCGTCAGATATCAGGTTGATTTATTCAGTGGTGTTACACATGGATTTGCTGTTCGAGGTGACATCAAAAACCCAATTGTCAAGTATGCTAAAGAAAAGGTTTTGGCTGATCAATTGGCGTTTTTCAATAGTGTTATAGCCTTGAGAGATCAATTCTAGAATTGTTTATGTTGAGGAGGGTGTAGAATATTTTATAAAGAAATTTTAAATAATTATACTTGATCCTAACAAGTATGGAAGAATTTTTATACTCATTTGAAAATAATCTTATGATTGTAATCACGCCAAATACTTTCATTAATGTGAAAAATTATAAGTAAGTAACTCTCCATATAAAGGTAATTAATCAATAGAAAACAGACATGTGCACTCTGACTTGAATAACTCTATACATATACACGGCCAATATCTATTCTGGCACATTATTAAACAAGTAACTAACACTTTCACCATTATGCAACCTTCTGATTGCTTCAGCCAACGTAGAACTTATATCCAACATTTCAATTTTGTTGCATCTGTTTAACTTATCTTGTACTGGCAACGAATTTGTGCAAACAACTTTTTCTAGTTTAGAATTGTTCAAGCGTTCAATGGCATTCCCAGAGAATATCCCATGTGTAATCATACAAACAACTTTCCTGGCTTTACTCTCCAATAACACATCTGCTGCTTTACACAAGGTCCCACAAGTATCGGCCATATCGTCAATCAAAAGACAAATCTTGTCTGTAACATCACCAACCAAAACCATCTTTGAGACTTCATTTGCCTTTTGTCTCTCTTTATGAATTAAGGCAAATTGGACATCCAATTTATCAGCCAAAGAAGCCACTCTTTTCGCACCTCCAGCATCAGGAGATACCATTATTATATCTGATTGTTTATAATTCTCTTTGATGTATCTTAATACAGATGGCTCAGCATAAAGGTTGTCTACTGGAACTCTGAAGAACCCCTGAATCTGAGATGCATGTAAATCCATAGTTATCACATGATCACATCCAGCTGTTTGTAACAAGTTTGCAACTAGCTTGGCAGTTATTGGGGCTCTACTTTTGTCCTTCTTATCTTGTCTTGCGTAAGGGAAACTTGGAATGACTGCAGTAATTCTTCTCGCACTGGCAACACGGCAAGCATTTATAATCATAAGCAATTCCATTAGAAAGTCATTGATTTGTTCTTCCCCACATCCTGTTTGTATAATATAAACATCTTCATCACGGACAGATTCTCCAATTGCCACAGCTGTTTCTTGATTAGTATACTGAAAGGCACCAATTTTGGCAATAGATAAACTCAACCTTTGTGCTATTGACTCGCAAAGCTCAGGATGTGAATTACCAGCAATTAATTTAATTGAATTTTGTGTGCGTTCATGCATTGGAGTTCTGCGATGATGATCAACTATTCAAATTAAAGAGAGATGAAGTATGTAATTTTTTTTTTTTTCTGTTATAGTTCACTAGATAATTCCTAAAAAATTGTAGATTTCTTTTTTTTTTTTTCTTAATCGCTGAGTCGGACTCACGCACACATGGGGTAAGACATTTCTCAAACTGGAAAGACTTTTTTTAGAAACACGCTACCAATCGTCTAAGGTTCAAATAATTTGTCATCTTTGCCATCTACCAACTGTAAGTAATAATAATAAAAAGCAATAATATGGAAATGTCCTTCAAAGTCCAATTTTTCATCAATTGAATGTATATTGCTATTTTTTGTAGCAATGCTTGGTTGGTATCGATATATGTTCCTTGTCAAGTCCCAATATGACTTTGTATCTGTATTACCCGTGGAGAGAAACGGGGCAACAATAAAAGTATCATTTAAATCTGGGAAAATCAATTCTTCATACAAGTATCTTAATGATCCACCAAATACATTCCAACTTTCACCATTTATAGGAGACACAGGAGCAGGTTCCAATCTTTCTATCAAGGAATAGTTAAAATATCCATGGACTGTTGGCTCAATAATTTCTTGATTATCAATTATTAGACCTAAATCAAATTTATCTGCAATTGTCAAAATATCTGCTTTCAATTTCGACACTACAGTGTCCACATTTTCTTCCACTGCAATTCTGGAATTCACAACCACGGAAACGTGTTCTGGCAAAGCATTAGACTTGACCCCACCTTCAATTATATCGACAGCTTGAGAAGTGGTGATCAAGTATTTAGTCTCTGCATCTTTGCTCAAATACTCAACAACTTGCTGATTGGCATTTTCATCTATTTGAGCCTTCAAAATGCTCGTTTTAATTGATTTATTCAATATTGTTGAGTGTTCTGCAAGACAATACAATTGACCTAAGACCGGATTATTGTTTGTTAATATTGGGCTAAATTCTTTATCCTCTATCTTGTTGATCAATTGTGACATTATTCCGATTGATGTATGTCTTGGTGGCACTGACAGGTGGCCACCAGGCGTAAACAAATCAATAACTGAGTTCAAGTGACCTTTTTCTCCAGTAGCAGGCAATACAAGTTTTAGACCTTCGACTTCTTGATATCCCTCGTCGCCTTCGTCAATAATTTGTAGTATTGAATCGGAACCATATTTGTCAATCAAGTATTCGGATATCTCCTCTGCACCTTTACCTGCTGCTTCCTCATCGTATCCAAAAGCTAAAATAATGGTTCTTTGAGGCTTGAATTTGTTTTCTTCCAATAAAAGTTCGATAGTGCCCATCAATGCAATCAACAAGTTCTTACAATCACTCACACCTCTACCATAAAGATACTTGCCATCAAACCCTCCTTCAAAAGGTGGGAAGGTCCATTGATCAATAGTTTCATGGGGGACAGGTACCACATCCTGATGGGCAGTCAACATTATTGGCTTTTTAGTGTCATCTTTACCTTTCCATGTATACACTAATCCAAATTTGTTAACTTTTTTCAATTTCAAATGCTTATGGACCAACGGGTAAGCTTTCTCTAAGAAATCATGAAACTTTTCGAACAGTTTCCATCTGGGGTCCAATTCGTATAACTCCTTCAAAGATTTCACTGATTTAGGATTTTTCATGCCATCAAATATCTCTGTCGGGATCTTTACTGCATTCATCAACTTCTTTCTTACAGAAGTATGAAAATTTGTATCTGAAAGAATATAGTTTAGTGTATCTGGGTTGTGGAGAATACCGGATGGATCTACCTTGGGGACAATGGGACAAAGGGAATTTGGTTCATGAGGCTCTTGTATGAAGGTTTTGAATACCTCAATTGGGGTTTTAATAGTTTTGCTATCATATGAACGGTAAAAGAAAAGTGTACATAAAACTAAAATGAAATTAATCCCAATAAACAATGGATACACTTTCTTCCGCGATGAACTTTCCCCTTTGAAATGTAATGGCAATTCCAGTTTCTCAGTCATAGTAAAGGTGTATCGACAAGCAACAGTAAAATGTCCAAAAAAAAAAAAACCAACTAAAAAAAAGAAAGAACCTAATAGATAAATTCAAAATCTGGGAACAAATGTGGTGAGGCATTCAAAGATAAGAGAGGCGGCAAATTTTTGGTGCTCAAATGGATCTAAAACCTGGACACCAGTGCAATTTATTGCTGTTTCATAACTAACAGCTTACTCACACAAAACCCATACAACAAAACAATGCTTATTTTAGATTATTCTATGATATTTATCTTCTATTCTAAATAATTGTCACACTATTTAACCTTACAAATAAGATTTCAAGACTTGAACACTATCGAAGAAAGTCAATTGATCAAGCAAAGCTTTCTCTTTGGCGTACTTGACAATTGGGTTTTTGATGTCACCTCTAACAGCGAATCCATGTGTAACACCACTGAATAAATCAACCTGATATCTGACGCCTTCTAATTTAGCCAATTCATCTTCGGTTTGATGTCTCAATTCAGCTGGGAAAATTGAATCAGTTTCTGCAGCAGAAATAATAAGCGGACGTTTGATTTGTTTGACTTCTTCAATTGAGACGAATGATGGATGTGCAACTGCTCCAGCATCCAAAAATCCGGATGAAGATAAATTCTGAATAACGTATTTTGCACCGTAACAATAACCAATACTACCCAAGAATGTTGGTTTCAATTCTTCTTTGACTTTTTTCAAGAAACCGTTAACAATTGGAGCGGTGATTTCAGGTGTATGTCTAGGCAACCAAGCTTGCAACTCGTCAAACGAAACAACCGGTTCACCCTTTAAAATATCAGGAATCAAAACTTTATAACCTTCCTTAGAAATAGCATCAGCAACTAATAAAACATTGTTGTATTTGTGGCCATAAATGTCAGTTAAGATAACTACAACTTTGGAAGACTCTCCGACAGTATAAGTATCTAAACCAAAGATTTCTTTGTGGGCTCCCAATGGGGTACCTTCGTGGAAATTGGTTTGAGTGCAGCAAGCACCTGGTGGATTGGAAGCCATTGTTAATTGTATGAAAGTATACTGGGAACTTAAATAAAAAAAGAAAAGTTAGATAATAAATCAATATTTTTTTTTTTTTTTTTCGTTCATCGGTTTTATATGACATTTGCTGTGTCAGCTCAGCACTGGTACTATTGTGGCGCCTCGGATTTAGAGTCAAACGGGAGGTTTTTATCCGTCAAACATGCGCACTAGTAATCCCCGTCTACTAGTTCTCGGCGATAAATTGTGGGGTGGACAAAGAAAATGGTGGGGGTACCAATTAATAAAACCATTAGTTCTTTCATTTGAATACTAAAGTTGATTAATCGCCCCAAAATTTGCCACATAAACATTTCTACTTGAGATAAAGAATATCATAATGAAATTGTGAATTTAACAACTAGCAAATATTATATAAAAAAAGACGACAACAAAAGCGATTGTATGAAGCTAACAAATCACATCTTAAGCAACAATAAATTAAAGGACATTTCCTCGATTGACATCAGCAGCAGCCTTAGCCTGTTGAACCAACGCCTTTGGTGCATCTAAGGGACTAAACATAAGCTCAATTAATCTGATTTTATTATTTACACCAAAATCTTTACTCCGGAATAAATCATCAGCCTCACCAACTGTGCTGATTTTAACAGATTGATTATCCTTAGCATTAAACAACAGCAAAATCTGTAAGTGATTCCAAGGTTGAATATTATTGTACTTGGCGTTTAATCCATGAATTAATTTTTCAATTGTGTAGCCACAATTGTTCACAACAAAAATGTAAGGATTAACCCCATTTTTTATCATGGTTGATATTTCTTGCATTGTCAACTGTAAGGAACCATCACCAACAAATAAAATGACTCTCTTCTTAGGATCAACTTCCTTGGCAGCTACACTAGCACCAAGTGTTGCACCAACAGAGTACCCAATTGAGCCCCATAAGATCTGTGAAATCCCCACCACATTGTTTGGAAATCTTGCTTCGAGAATCCCATGAGCAGCTGTTCCGCTTTCAGTGATAATGATATCCTCTTCTTTAAACCAGGAGCTAACTCGTGTCCAAAACCAAGCCTGGGTCAAGGGAGCAGACACCTCAGTAGGCGTGTTTACCAATTTGACACGTGGAACAGATTTAGGAACGTAATTAATGAGCACGGATGATATCTTCTTGTTTAATGCTTGCATGAGCTCTTTCATTTTAATTCCAGGATATATTGCCAGTCTGATTTTAGCATGGTCGGAATGGAATTCAACAACATTTTTGGTGCCGATAGAATACGAAAATGAACCAGTGTTAAAATCTGATAATAATGCACCACAGGACAAGATCAAATCAGAATTTTCGACACCTTCTTTGACTTCTGGCTTAGATAAAGAGCCAATGTAGACTCCACCATATCTAGAAGCAACAGAAGTACCAGAACTCAAATCAGCTGCCAAGTTTTTAAAAGCAGACGCATCTGCTAGATCTTCACCTCCAATACCGCCTTCATCAATCATACCTTTACCCATAGGGGTAACATAAACTGGAAACTGAGTTACTTCGACCAATTGCTTAACTTCTTTTTTACAATCGTGTCTGGAAGCACAGGCGTCTACCAAAACAATTGGGTTACTAGCTTTGCTAACCATACCCAAAATTCTATCAATGACTTCATTTTGTGATTGAACATTGTTAGGCTCTAAAGATAAATCAATAGACTTATCTAACATAGCTTGTGGCACCTTCATGTCTACCATATTGGAAGGAACAGCAATGTAAACGGGGCGTTGCATAGTATACGCAGTTCTTAAACAACGGTCAATTTCATTGCAAGCAGTTGCAAGGTCATCCAAAAAGGCAGTTGTTTCGCATATATTCATGGACATTTTGTGGAATACAGTAAAGTCACCATTTCCTAAAGTATGGTGCAACAACATCTGTTTCTTTTGTGCTTCATTTGAAGGGACACCCACAATATGAACAATACCCACATGCTCAGCATATGAGCCAGCTACCCCATTTAAAGCAGAAAGTTCTCTATAGTAGTGTTAGTAGATAAGTTGGTCTTCATTTTTTCGTAATGCTAATACTAGAAAAGAGAATGGACTTACCCTACTCCAAACGTCGTCACTAAAGCACCAATCTTGCCTCTGTTCACTCTTGAATAACCATCTGCTGAATATGCTGCATTCAACTCGTTACAATTACCAGCCCATATAAACGAACCTCCCCCATGTTCATTTTCAGTTTCGTAAATTTTATCCAAAAGTGATAAGTTAAAATCTCCTGGAACACCAAAAACTGTATGAACATTCAACTGGTACAATCGTTCAAAAATATATCTACCTAATGATATTTCTCCCATTGTATGAGTTAAGCTTGTCTGTAGCTGTTTAAGTAAAAATATAAATTAAACAAAAAAGAAAATTAAAATAGCAAGGGATTCTGTAAAGCTCTTATAAATAATAGACACATTTTTTTTTTATTTGGTTGCAATAAAAATTCCAAAGGATATATTGTTGCTACATATCCCTATTTTTCCTACTATTGATCTTTTGCGTAAACACACATGAATGCGTCTAGATTTACAAGCAGCTTTAATTCTTCCAAAAGTTGAATTCTGTTGTGGGTGTTGAATTGTTGTCATTCCGTTGCAGATTACACCAGCATACATAGTTAAAGTCCTATTGCTCTAGTCAATGTATAAACTGTTAGTAGTAGTCCGCCTTTCAACTCCATTCTCGTCCACTTGATCTTCTCTTTCTTCTTTTTCATCATCACTTATACTTATCTCCTGAGCAGTTCCAGATTTATTATAGCCAGGTATCCATTTATAGGACATGCTAACTGATGGCAATAACCCTTTCCCATAATTACAAATAGAAATAATTTCCAACACTATTGTTGCAACCAATAATACTAAAGTAATTATACCAAATGTCAACAATGATTTTCGTCCCATAAAATATTCACCGGGCCTAATTGCCAAATCATAAGCAGATGTGTATTTGGTGTACAATCTTATCAATTTAAAAAGAACATAAGCAATACCACACAAAAATAAAATAATTGCAAATATGGATCCATAAATGAACTCTCTGGTTGCTGAAATATCACTTACAAAAAGTAAAATTATTGTTAATGGAATAACAATCACCGTTAAAATAAATTCCACAGATTTTCTATCTTTTACCATTATAACCAAAAATTGGATTGTGAACCCAGCAAAGAAGAAAAAATCAAACATCAATATAGAACGATGTATTTGGAAATATGTGTAAATTCTTTTAAGTTCCAAACTGGCTCCAATTTTCTTAAAAGTGAACCAACTAACATATCGTCTCAACCCAAAATACAACAAAATAGATTGAAGCACCAAGGCTGCAGCAAGAACACATATCGTAGCAATATTCATAGCGTACGTTGCTGTTTTCCATTTGCCAATTAGTACTGTTGAAATCTTGTCACTAACTTCATTGTATTGTATACCGGTGTATATCAACATACAACAGTAAAATCCCATTAGAAATACCAATAGCAATAAGTTACGGGAATAGAGTGCTATCAATGTTATCAAAACTTGAAATACTCCTGCAAATATAAAAAGTGCAAAGTAAATCGAGTTCTCCGTATACTTCCCCTTCGCAAACTTGTCATGGTGGATATTTATCACTGCAAACATATAGGCTTCAAATAAAACAATAAGAATTGCTGATAATAAGGATATACCAAAGAATAATCTGGCAAAAATATTAAATTGTCTTTGGTCATCTTTTTTATTTGAATTTTTGTGTATGCTTTGGGATTCGATATTGAATATGCCTATATTGTCCAAACTAGAAGAAACAGTACTAGCACTACTGCTAGAATTATCTAGTGTTGGTTGGCCAATGTTAGCTGTTGCATTAAGTCTATTCAGTTGGGAGTTCTGCGAATCAATAAATGAATTGTTTTCGTTTTCACGATAGTAGTGCAGTTGTGAATTCATATTAGATTGATAATATGACATGGAAATTTAGTCAATATTTAGGGGGTAAATGATTTGTATTATACTCTTATTTGATTTGGTTTCAATAAGTCTAATTTAAGATAAACAAAAAAAAAAATTTTGAAAGAAAGTATATCATGAATATATAATGATGATGGGGCTTTGGGCACCCCCTTTTTTGTCGTTTGTTACTATTAATAATAATAATCGTGAGACGAGAAACCCAGCCTTGCATGTTGTCAGATATTTCCTCTCTGGGGTACCTGGACCAGAACGAAACGAAAAAAAAAAAAAAAAAGAAATAAGAAATTGTCAAACATAAAATACACAATGAGTTACGAACAGTTTATTAAGATCTGACCCTTTCCTACCAATTTCTAATTAAGGGGATGAAAGTCGAGCACCTTAAAATGAAAAACTCAAAATTCTCAAGTTGATAGTTTTAAGACGGCTAGACTTACATTTTATGTATTCTTATAAGCCTACGTAGTCTTCCAATTTCTCTTCAAGCACACCTTCTGTTTGCTCTTCCAAATCAACCCAATAAACATTATGAAAGTAATCTGGATTTTCAAGAGTTTTCTGCTTGAAATTTTCCACTTCGCTCTCTAACACTAATACCGCTATTGCGTCGTATCCACCGGCACCCGGAACCACACCACCAACACAGCCATTAATCTCCTGACAACGATCCAATAATTCAGTTTGAACAGCTGGTTCGATTGGGACCTCTGATTTCTGTGTTAATGTTTGTAACCCTTTTCTAATCTTGTTCATGGCAACCGTCAACGGTTCAACAAAATGGTCTAGGTCCTTAATATATGCCTCTGGGTTTGAATTGTGTTTTTCACACATTTCTCTCAATTCTTTCATAAACTGCAAATTAGCAGCATTAAGTTGGTCATAAACAACAGAACTTTCTTCTGGTTTCTCCTTTTTCCATTGGAGGACCCGCGATACCAATTTAGGCGTTTCTGAGCCACCCTTAACATCGCCCATTAATAACTTGATACCATATGGTAATGTACATCTTTCGTGTTTGAATTCCCAGTTACTTTCAATCAATTTTTTCAACTCGGTGGGGAATTTTTCAGGATCGCTTTCTAGAACTTGAAACACTTCATTTATCAATGCCGGCTGAAACCTTCTATATATAATCAGACCATAAATAGCAGTTGCGACATCAAATCCAGATCCTATCTTTTTTTGGGCATAACAATGTGCAATCTGGGCAACATTGTGCAAAATATCTTTATGCTCATTGACAACATTAGGAATAAAATGGGATAACAAACTTGTGGCAACAACTGAAACTAATCCAGCCGATGAGCCCAACCCAGTCTTTTCCACTTCATTAATGACACGAGAATGGTAAAGAAATGTATTTTTCTCATTCAAAGAAGTTTTAGCTTTAGTGTCTTCTTGTGAATGATATCCAGGATCTGAGTAAATGACAATTTCAAGATCAAATGGTTCAATTGGTTGAATGTAAGCCAAAACAATAAATATAGTTGCTTCTAAAAATGGATTCAACCGAGATTGCACTTCTTTGGGTTTCTCCGTATTTGATGATATGTGATATTCCCATTCTCCATTTGCAAATTGAGGTGAAGAAATCTTGATTCTTGATTCTTCTTGCAAACTGGGTGTTTTTGGCGTAATAACTGCATGCATTCTCGATGACAATGCTGTCACATAGGCATCATAAATTGGTTCAAGAACCAAATAACCACCTGCGAGAAATGCTTTACCAGGTGCACTGAATGCTTTTGACATTGTTCAATTGATGGTCAGAGGAAATGAAATATTTAGATCTGTATGAGTTCCTTTTTTGGAATCAACTGTTGTCTTTTTTCTGCTTGCCTAATTTTTTTGTTTTTTTCATACCAAACAACCCATTTATCATTTTTTTTTTTGTCCTTTTCCAGCTTCTGTTATCATTAAAGGACCCAGTCAACAAACAAGTCACATATATAGCTATGGCATGCACGGAAACGGAATTGAAGAATTATCAAGAATGCAAGACAATTGGTATAATTGGTCTTGGTGATATGGGTTACTTATACGCCAAACGTTTTAGTGACGCTGGGTGGAAAGTTGTTGGGTGTGATAGGGAAGACTTGTATGAAACCACCAAAACAAAGTTTTCCAATGAAAAATTTGAAATATTGAAGAATGGGCATTTTGTATCGAGAATTTCAGATTATATTATCTACAGTGTTGAGGCAGAAAATATTGAAAAGATTGTGTCAATCTACGGTCCTTCCACCAAATTTGGGGCTATAGTGGGCGGACAAACTTCATGTAAGGCACCAGAGATAGCTGCATTTGAAAAGCATTTACCAGAAGATAATGAAATCATTTCCCTTCATTCGTTACATGGTCCCAAAGTGAATACTACGGGACAACCACTAGTGTTGATAAAGCATCGTGCCTCTGACAGATCTTTTGAGTTTGTAGAAGCTTTGGTTTCGTGCTTGAATTCTAAACAAGTGTATTTGACAGCTAAGGAACATGATAGAATCACTGCAGATACACAGGCGGTGACACATGCAGCTTTCTTGTCCATGGGAGTGGCATGGAAACTGGTGAATCAATATCCATGGGAAACGCCAAGATGGATTGGGGGTATTGAAAACGCAAAGATAAATATCTCATTAAGAATATTTTCAAATAAATGGCATGTTTATGCTGGGTTAGCAATAACCAACCCTTCCGCACATGATCAAGTATTGCAGTATTCCAAGTCAACCACGGAACTATTTACTTTAATGATACAAGGGAAAAAGAAAGAGTTAACAGAGAGATTAACAAAAGCCAAACAATTTGTGTTCAAATATATTACCAACCACCATGATTTGCTATTGGACGATAATATCTTGCAAAAGTTTTCCTTGAGCAAGACTCCACCAGAGGGGAAACAACCAAATTCACATTTGTCGCTATTGGCTATTGTCGATAGTTGGTATAATTTAGGTATCATCCCATATGACCATATCATTTGCTCGACCCCATTATTCAGAATTTTCTTAGGGGTCACTGAGTACGTGTTTTGTACTCCTGGGTATTTAGAAGAAAGTATAGACGTGGCAATTAATGATTCTTCGTTTAGACAGGATGATTTACATTTCACTATTGCAGCACAAACCTGGTCAAATATCATCAGCTTTGGAAACTTTGAATTGTACAAACGTGAATTTGAAGATACCCAGAATTTTTTCCAGCCTATGTTTCAAGAAGCAAATGCTATTGGGAATGAAATGATTAAAACCATATTAGAAAGAGTGAAAGAACGAGAATGCTAAAAAAAAAAGAAAAGAAATAAAGAAAACTATGCATATATCAATATATAGAAATAATTACATTCATATGCATTATTGTAACTTTTGGTGTTTTGTTTTTATTCTTATTACATTTCAATTCTCAATCTATATATCTTCGTAAATACTATCTGCGATTACAACTGCTCATCTTTAATCACATCCATTAACCAGTCTAACCCTTCTGTTAACCCTTCGCCTTTGATGGCACTTGATGCAACAATACTCCAACTTCTGTCTTTCAAATCAGTTAGGCTTAAAGCTTGACTCACTTCCGCAGCAGTCATTGCTCCTGGTTGATCTTGTTTGTTTGCAAAAACTAATAATGCACTATCCTGTAACTCCTCTTCCTTCAACATTTGATGTAATTCCTTGCAGGCAGTGTCGATACGATCTTTATCGGTCGAATCAACAACAAAGATAACTGCTGATGTGTTGCTGTAATAACATCTCCAGTAAGGTCTAATGGAAGTTTGACCACCCAAATCCCATATATTTAACGTAATGTTTTTGTATTTTAATGTCTCCACATTGAACCCAATAGTAGGCTTGGTAGTGACCACTTCTCCCATTTGCAAACGATATAATATTGTTGTTTTACCAGCACCATCTAGACCCAATATAAGAATCCTTATTTCCTTATTAGTGCCCCAGAGTTTTGAAAAAATATTACCGAAACTCAAAGCTTGACCCATTGTAACTGTATTCTGTACAAAACGTTGTTTATATAATACTGTTTAGGTATGTCTTTAGGATGTGGTTGTTTTTGTTATTGGCAAATTAAAACTTTGAAAAATCAATAATCAATGCCAATCTTTGTTCAAGAAATCTATTCTTTTATTTAGGTATATCTATACTGTTTTAATTTTAAATTTTGGGTAATAAAACAGGTGCTGGATATAATTGGCAGATTGGAAGAAATGAATGATTTGTCCATAAAAGTTTTCCTATTTATTTTTATTGTTTTATTTTTTTTTTTTTTCTCTTAGACTTGTCGCCGCCTATTTTTTCCCTTGTCATTCAAAGATTCGGCTGCCACGATATTTGAGGCAATCACGAAAAAAAATATCCGACGTTCTGCGGAGGAACGCATGCAAATCATTATGCCAATACAAAATATTCCTGAAGTCAATAAATATATTCTACTTTATATACATAACTAAAAGCTAAATTGTGCTTATGGGTTTTGAGCAACAAAGTCAACACCTTTCTTGATGTTCTTGATCAAAGTGTCTTTAGCTTCTTTGACTTGAGCTTCTTCGTAATCAGAAATTTCACCGATTGGGTGCACAGTCTTGACACCATCGACACCCAAGGTGACTTTAGTAGAGAAGAAATCAACACCTTCGTCTTTGAACAATGGTGAGTCAACAAAAGTACATTCAATGACATCCTTTTCACCAGCCAAACCGTCCAAAACGGCACCAGCAAATCTGGCACCAGCTTGAGCCATGGACAAAGTAGCAGAACCAGCACCATCTTTAGCTTGGACAACTTCATCACCACCGAATTGAATTCTGTGGACCAAAGCATCTCTGGTTTCACCGGACAAGTCCTTGTGTTTGGTTTGAGACAACAATGGAACAATGGTAACACCGGAGTGACCACCAACAACTGGAACGTTTTCGTTAACTGGGTTGGTACCGGCAACTTCAGAAACAAATCTGGCAGCTCTCAAGACATCCAAGGTGGTGACACCAAACAATTTGTTTGGGTTGTAGTTACCTTTTGATTTGAAAACTTCAGCAACAATTGGAACAGTAGAGTTGACTGGGTTAGAAATAATACAAACGGCGGCATTTGGAGCGTAATCAGCAGCAGCCTTGGCCAAGTCTCTGACAATTGAGGCATTGGTGTTGAATAAATCGTCTCTGGTCATACCTGGTTTTCTTGGAACACCAGCTGGGATGACAATAACATCGGAGCCAGTCAAGGCTTCTTCGATTTGATCTGGGTTGTAACCTTTGACGGTGGAGTTAGTTGGGACGTGGGAAACATCAGCAGCAACACCTGGAGCACCTCTGATATCGTAAAGAGCCAAATCGGTAACTTTGTGGTTCAATTTCAATAATAAAGATAATGGTTGACCAATACCACCACCAGCACCTAAAACGGCAACTTTGTAGGCGTTGGAAGCAGAAGAAGAAAATGATCTAGAAGCAACTTTTGAAAACATTTTTCTAGGAATAGATGCAATTATCAATTGAGTAAATGAAATCAATTACAAGAAAAGGGGGAAAGGAAAAAAAAGATGAAAGGAAAAAAAAAAAAAAAAATTATGAAGGTGAAATAAGTCAATTTTTATAAAATTGAAAATTTCGTTGTTGAACAAACTGAATCACAGTCTCACGGAAGACAAGGAGAGGGAGGGAGGAAAGAAGGAAGCAAGGGAGTATGTGTGTGGATATGTAAAAAAAATTTTACTCCAGATTTCGTTTTCCGCGGTATGGACCCATTGGCCAATCAAATTGCTCATTTCAACCTACATGCGAGTGTCTGATTTAATTTAGTCGCGCACTAACCGAGCGCTGCTACCAAATAGTTGGTCTTGATTAGCTATTTCCCATTCATTAAGTTCGGATCCAATTTCAACCTTTATATTAAAGAAGTTTTCCGGGGAAAACAAAGATCTTTTCTAAAATTATGTAATATGTGATGTAAGATATTTTTGTTTTCTGTAGGGGTACCTTTGCTTTCAACAAGAAGGAACATGTTTACAGCGTAGTCGAAGAAAGAATCCTAGTTTTTGTTAATCACAGATTCTAAAATTGCAGCCGAGAACCAAATGACAAACTCTTACCTAGTTGGATCGTGGTTTCTTCTGGTTAGATTGGTGATTCGGAGATGTATGCAACCCAAGTTCTGAGTTTATTCATTCGGCGTAAGGGAATCTAGCAATGCGACAAAACTACTACTGTAAACAAAAAAAAAATACTAACAAACACCAGAGCCCATCTGTCAAAACTCCATGTTGAACAATCAAAACAAATATGCCTGAACTACAACAACCAGATAAGCACTCGATGGATATTCCTCACGTGGCGGCTATTGATCTTCCGCTAAATGTCCAAAATGTAACTAAAGCGGTTGATATGTTGGGTGGAGAAGAATTAATACGGGCATCAATAAGAGAATCGCATCCATTGGAATTGAGATTAAGAAAAGATCCATTCCATCATCCAATACAAGCCCTGAGTAATAATTCAGAAAGAATACTAGTGAAGATTAAAATTCCCAAAAAAAGCTTGCCTAAAAATAGTGAATCACTTTCCATTCAACAATTACTTGAACTTAATAGCCAAGATAAACTGACACCTAGAGAACGGATTCAACCTGTTGCAATCATAGACAAAACATATCTGTTTAAAGCAATGGCAGACTTCCAAGTTTCCACAAGGAATAATTCCTTTGTACAGGATTTCAACAGAGTGATGATTAATCATAACAGTATAAATGATATCAAAGATTACATTGATGAGCATCATGGCTGGCAGGGGTATGCCAATCTATCTAAAAAGTATTTCCAAAATAATGATCATCAATTGATTCCACCACCAATATTATCTTCGATTAGATTTCCGTTTGATTACAAATATCAACAAAACCCTGGTACGTCGACAGTTAGAGATATCCATGGTGAAGTAAAAGTGATTTCAAATCAGAATCGTCAAAAATTACACACATTATTAATAGATTATAATACCCCGACCCCGCAAGGACCGTTGGAGGAGATTAAAAAAAATTGGGACAAGTTGTCTAACGAAAATTTATCTGTTAACAGTACAGATTTTTTACTACTCCAGTGTATCAGGAAATTACAAGCCCTCTTTGAAATCAAACCTATTTGGAATAGAAAGCAACTATACAGCATACTTCCTGAAGATATGAAGAAATTTTTAAAGCATGCATTACCATATGTGACTTATACTTACAAAAGTGGTCCATGGCGTTTTTGCAACATTAAATATGGGCTCGACGTTGTACATGACCCATCTTATTGGAGATCTCAAACTGAATATTTTCGAGTTCTTGGGTTCAGAAAGGGAACAAGCACGGATGAGTCAAAGATGATAGTTCCACCTTCTTTGCAAGGGTCTTCAGAAGTGGTTGAAATACCAGAGAGTTTATTGTTTAATGGGGTTTCGTTACCTTCAGTGGCTACTTTCCAAATAGGAGATATTATGGATGCAGATATAATTAGTATACTTGAAGACCACCAGAATAGTATGGATGAGGATTTTTTAAGAAATGTATGTGATCCTCAAGATGGTTGGATCAATCGACAAACAATGGAGGTGATAAGACGCGTGATGAGGTACAAATTGAAACAACTAGTAAATGAAGAAAGCATTGACCAAAGTAAAATACATAAGATTATCAATACCAACTATACTGAGGATAAAGACGATGAAGAAGAGGTTAATGATATACATGGGGACAGGAATGGACCTGATGAATTAGACGAAGACGAGGACGAAGAGGAAGAAGAAGAAGATAATGCATTATATTAATGTGACTGGGAAAACACTGTAAAGTATATATGATGACATTTGTAGTTTAATGTTATTTGTAATACTACTTCTTTATAGTTACTGCATGTTAATGCTCTATATAATTATATGCTGGTACTTTAGCAAGATTTCCCGTTCAACTGAGCTGACCAAACTTGTGGTCTATTCATAAAGTTGTTTGTGGCTAAACTAGGAAGGAGACGAAGATGTTGCGGGAAGTGACAGACACGTATAATCAAATACGCAACTAGAAAGAGAAGAAAAATAACAGCACACCTGACCAAGTTGAAAAAAAAAAAAAAAAAAAAATACAAAAAAACAACGAATCCAAATAAAAGCTGAGTTTTTAAGCATATCTGCAATTAGCACAACTACATAACAAAGAATCAAGCTATATCAATGACAAAAGCCACTGAAACAGGATTAACAATTTTTGCCTTATCAGCTATATATTTTGCTCTCGTTACTGGTGTTATCCCAATTCCAGCTAAAATACACGACGAAATATTGCCATACTTGCCATGGTGGGGATTAGTTACATTTGGATCATATGCCTTGTCAACATTAGGTTGGGGAATTGTTACATTCAAAGACAAAGAACATAAATACAATGAATTAAAAATACAAATCGATGAAGCTAAAGATTTCTACAAAACAAAAGGTATTGATTTGGATTAAATGTCAATGTGAATGAAAAAGTCATTACCTACTTGAATAAAATAAGAATATATATAAATAAATAAATAAATATTGGAAGTCTAGTTTTTATGTTGGTCTAACCATATACATGTATACATATCTAGCTTGATGCCAAGGTTTTCTTTTGTTTCAACTTCTTTTCAACTTCAGCAAATACTCTAATTGAAACAGGGACAGACCCCCAACTGTCGTCATCATCATCCTTTCCTGGTTGTCCTTCTGTGCCCTGCTTGATTTCCTTATCCAGTTTGTTGGCCAATGACACTGGGTAATTTTCTCTTTTCAAATATTTTAATGGAGCATTAAAGTTCTCTGGCCAACGACCTCCTTGAGACACTAAACGTTCAGCTGCTTGTTTCCGCTTTAAGTCCCAATCTTTCAAATCTTCGTCAAATAGTTCCCATACACAGTTAATACACCCACTCATACAACAGTTGTCCGGTTCTGGTGGTCTTGCAGGTACAGTAATCCCAGCAATAACTCGAGATTCTCCACGATCTATACGACTTGATGCCTTTCTATCTTCTCCTTTGATTCTACCCCCAAACACCTTGGCTATTCTTTCTTCTGCAGATAAGTTATCTAAAGTGTAATTCCCAACAAATGTTGTCTTTGTGTGAGCTTTTAGTTTAGCCAAGTCCTTTGTAGACATTAAGCTTGCTTCTATTGGATGCTGTGGGTGTGAAGGTGTACGCAATACCAAATCGTAAAATGCATATTTTCTACGAGTAGTGTCGGATGTTTTCTTAGCTGGTGTTGGTCTTGACTTTGCCAACGTTGCTAGTTGCCTTCGAATGATCATTATAAAGAAGATAAAATACAAACTATCAAAAGAAGTTCTTATTTGTTTACAGATCTCTTCTCTTTTTGTTTGCCTTTTTTTTTTCCCCATTCTTTCTCATTTTTCTTTCCCCCAGTTTGGCCTCAAATTGTGTTTGGCCCGGCGAATCAAAATTTATCTCCAGGTTCCCATTAATCTTATTTGAGAGTTATATATCGTACGTGCCAGTTTTACCCAATTGTAAGCTATAATCTATATGATTTAACTTTGATCATTTCAGTTGAATTAAGGCACTAGCTGCTAATAACTTTTCTAGATAGACTCTTGTAAATTGATTTAAGGTGCGACCATATACATGTAAATATTATAATTCTAAATACCCCATACATTGTATTTTATAGGAGAGTCATTACAGAAGATGGCAACAAATTGACATCTCCCGGGAAATTGAGGTTCAAAAAGTACTATTATATTTTAGCTGGGTCATGACAACCATTACAAAATCATTTTTCAGAATGGAGTAACTAATCTATAAAATCTGTTTATATGCTCTAGGTATGTGGATCTAAAGTTTTAATAAAATAACTGCTCTGACTTACCAATATCTAGAAGAAGTCTTTTTGGTGTTTAAAGTATATGTCTACAAGCAAGCACCTTGTAAATTCAGTTTGTTTGTACTAGATTATAGTGTAATCATCACAGTAGTTTGTCGTTTTGAACGTAGAAACTGTGTGTAATAACTTATTTACCTGTAATGGTCATTCCCATTTTCTCAATGCCTTCAAAATTTTGCATCTCTTGTTATCTTAATCATGACTTTAGTATTGTTTCTTTTTTTTATAATTTTCATCTATTTATTTGGTGTAAAATTTTGATAAGGTGTATGTAAGAAAAGAAATTTTGCGACATCAGAACTGAAATTCCTATCTAGTTTCTCATAAAACAGACCATTTCAAAAGGCGGATGAAATTTTAAACTACAAATTCAATCATATTATAAGGTTCAGAAAACTAAAGTATTTTCAGACCTAAAAAAGATTACTTGATTTGAGGCTGATAAATACTTTGAAATTTAGCCATTACTGGCTGGTGTTGAAGTGGAATAAACATTGGAACTGTTTTCTTTCAAAAACAAAAGATTCAATAATGTAACAATAAAGTTTAATAAACAAAATATTGCAACCTCGAAATATATTCAAAAAAAAAAAAATGAAAAGTACTATTTTTAAACTAAAAATATGCTTCCTCGTTCCGGGAAATAAAAGGTCGAGCTTATTTAGTTGCTATTATCTTTGCAAATAAGTTTTCGCTGTATCGATATTGAAATACTAACAGCAATCCACTGACAGGTGAAAGCCGAAGGTTATATTGGAATTTCACATAGGAGTTCAATGAACATTATTAAGTCCTTGTGATTTTAAACCTGGGCCTTCAGATTCTTGTTTAATTTTTTTCTTATTACACCACGGATCAGTGGTTATTATTATCTTGTTGCAATAGAAAACATTTATTCAGTTTGATAACCAGACTTTGCAACTTTTTTTTCAATTTTATGCTCTTCATCCAATATGGATTTGTTTAGAATTTTGGGTGACTATTCTCATTCTCTATTCAGGTTATTTCATCAATATCGTGGTAACCTACGATTAGGGAATACTATTCTTCATTTGATTTAGAGTTTTCAATTATTAAAATCTTGAACTTTGGTTATCTTTTTCTACTTTTTGGATTATCTTTGTTATAATGAACAATATGAATGGACTCGAAAACAAATAAACTTACGTTTTAAGGTTGCCTTTATAATTAACTAACTTTCGCACGGCTTATTTTTTTTTTTTTTTTTGCCATTGTAGTTTATCACCAATTTGATTGTAGTCCGTTTTCGATACCTTAGCCTTACTAGTATTATTGAAAATAAGCTATTTCAGCTTAAATTACAGTTGGACAAAACTATTTGTCATTTGATACCGTATTTTTTTTCCAAGTATGACACAAAAACCTTAGAATAGAGGTTTCATAAAAAATTGTCTTAGTACAGTATTTTTTTTGGGTAATGTGCAGGCTTATCGCAACCAGCACCTTAATTTTGCAACCACGTGGGGTGGCCTTACAACAAGGAAAGCACTCAGCGTGGTTTCGGAACAAGGATTCTTCGATGAACAGAAAAGTTAAACTCACACTAATAGTTCATCTGTTTTGTGTTTTTAATTATCTCTCCACAATGATTCTGGATCAGATTTTGGATGCTTATAGTTGGAATCCTTATTCATCAGCCTCACTTTTTTTACTATGCTGCAATGAATTGATGAACTAATATCTATAAGTAAATAAACCACTGACATGTCGACCCTACAAGTTGTTCTCAATAGGAATGCTAGAACAATTTTGTTTATATTGTGCATAATATAATCCGAACAACAGCCAACGTGGTTGTTGTTGTTGTCTTTGACAAGAAAAATGCAACGATGATTATACCCTTTTCCTCATTTGATTCCGGTTTAATTAATTGACTGTGTTAATTTTTTTTTTTAGCTCCTTTTACTTTCTATTGCAATCCAAAACCCAAAGTCAATTTAAGATTTTCAATTATTCATCTTATTAGAGAATCAAGATAAGCTTTACATAATTGTGATGAATATGAGTATACATTTACAGTTTTTTTATAAAAAATTTATTTAAGTATAGTGTGACGAAATTCTCTTTACGGCAACTATAGATTCTCAGTAATAATATAACCTTTCTGAATGGCGCCATTCTTCCCACCAAAGCATTTGTTTATCCCAGAAGTTTGGCGTATACTATAGGAAAATAATACTACAAGTAAATAAAAGCGCAAAGAAATAATGAATAATATAGGTAAACAGATTGGATTCAGAATACTGTAATTTATGGAATTTCTTAATCTCCTTTGTTTGCTGTTTTGACCACAAGATTCACCATTAAATTATTTACAGATTATTTAAACAGTATTTGAAACCGCTTTCATATTTTTTACAAATTGTAATATATCACACAATGTTGTTCCAAGTATTAATTCTTTGGTTTTACTTGTCATGACCCCTTGCCCACGTTTCAATACTGTATAATCCACATTAAAACATACATCGACTTTGCATATAATGTTAGATGTCTAAAAAGAATTTCAGACGTTGAAAGGAAAGCTTGGTAATATTATTAGTCACCATCTTTAAACTCATAATTGTTTCTATTTTTTTTTTAATATGTATTTTGATCACTTGATTTTTTACTATTCTAGACTTGATCCCAGTACACCGTATCCTTCAGTTGAGTTTATAATTGTTGGAACTCTCGAGCCATTTACGTTTTTAAAATTATACTTTTTCCTTGCAAGATTGGTCTTTAAACTGTTCTAAGAGTCCTTTTCGAGTAATTCTATCCTTATATGAGTTTAGATAGAGTGAATTAATTAAGTTTTGATATTTAATTTAGTTTAATGTAGTGATTTTTCTTTTTTTTTTTTTCTTGGTTGCAATTTCACTGTTTGGATTTCGGTGTTTTCTTTGTTATAGAAGGGAAGGGGAGGGAGGGAAGGCGTAGAAGATCATACTACCAGATACTACCACTTTGTTTGGTTTGTAATCACGTTGTACGGTTTATAATACCCGTAATACCTTGGCATCTTTCACAACCCTTCTTGTCGCCGCCTGGATCCATCTCTCTAACAACAAATATATTTCCATGATTTTTACTCATAGATACCATTTTTTTATTTTTTTATTGAAATAGCCCATTTATTTAATGGAACTCTCCAGTATTCGTGATACATGAAAGAAACAATGAAAACTGTATCAACAAACTAAATATTAGTTATACAACGTAAATTGCAACCATTATTTGAAATACCACCACCACCACTACTACTAACGCATCCACCTTCGACCTCTGTGACTTAGCGGAGATTCATTTATCCAACATTTCTATTAAGATTTAGAGAATCCAATTGACAAAAGTATTTCTCTTGGGTATTATTTGATTTCAATTGCCAAGAAATGCTGAATTTTACTACAAGTTTATTGGGGCAACTTTGGTGCCGTGCTACGGTCTTAAATGAAACCTGTCGCCTAATGGTGGTAACTTTTACTCACTGTTGCTCCCACCCGCGCCTAAAACTTTGTTGTTTAAGTTTTTTATTTTCTTTTTTTCTTTTATTTTTTATTTATGACAAGAAAAAAAAAAAAAATAATACAATAGAAATAATTTTGCAATTATTTTTCTTGTCCAAAGTGAAAACTTATGCAAATCCTCTTCTTCTTTTTTAATAATTTATAAACAAAAAAATAAAGATCAATTAAGAAACAGAACAAATTGAGATACTCTTGCAAATATCCCATGTGTCTACCGTATTACTGTAAGCTAGTTACATTTCTAAAACTGAAACCGGGAATATAAATATTCTTCATTTACCTTGTATGAATTGGTTCTTGATTTTTTGAATACTTCCTTTTTTTTTGTTTTGCAGTTTTTTTTTTTTTTCAGTATTAGATATCAAATCAGATAAACATTTGTTAATTTTCCCCCCATATCTGTCATTTTAGTAGAGAAATTCCCAAAAAAAAAAACAACAACAAATATAAACAATGGCGTTACATCAATTTGACTATTTGTTTGCAATCGCCATGATCTTTGCGTTCTTGGACGCTTGGAACATTGGTGCCAATGATGTTGCAAACTCGTTCTCATCATCAGTTTCATCAAGATCTTTGAAATATTGGCAAGCTATGATTTTGGCTGCTATCATGGAGTTTTTGGGTGCAGTGTTAGTTGGTTCACGTGTGTCTGATACCATCAGAAATAAAATTGTTGATATTGCTGTCTTTAAGAATGAACCTGCTGTTTTGATGTTGACTATGACCACTGCCTTGATTGGTTCATCAACTTGGTTGACTGTTGCAACCTCTATTGGTATGCCAGTTTCTACTACTCACTCTATTGTTGGTGCTGTTATTGGTGCCGCTATTGCAGCCAAAGGTGGTAATAATATTATTTGGGGTTGGAAAGGTGTTGCTCAAATCATTGCCTCTTGGTTTATTGCCCCTGCTATTGCTGGTGCCTTTGCTTCTATTATTTTCTTAATTTCTAAATTTGGTGTTTTGGAAGTTAAAAACCCAAGAACATCATTAAGAAACGCTATGTTGCTTGTCCCTATGCTTGTGTTTGTTGCATTTTCTATTTTGACTATGCTTATTGTTTGGAAAGGTAGTCCAAAATTGAAGTTGAACACATTGTCCACTGGTACCACCGTAGGTGCTATTTTTGGAACTGGTGGTGTTGCAACTGCTGTTTACTTCTTGTTTGCTTACCCATACTACAGAAGAAAATTGGTACACGAAGACTGGACTTTGCAATGGTACGATATTTTTAGAGGTCCTATTTACTGGTTCAAGTCTACTGACAATATTCCACCAATTCCAGAAGGTCAAACTTTGACTAAAGACTATTACAAGGGAAGAAGATATGACGAAGCTGGAAATTTGGTAGTTCTTGGAACTGACAGAGATGCTTCTGCTGGCGTTGTCGAAGCTGCTCACGATGGTGAAGACTCTAATTCCGATGGTGAAAAAACATCTGCTGTTGTCCAAAACCAACCTTCCTCAGTTGATTCTGAGAAACAACCAGCCCCATCAGCCGCTGGTACTGCTGAATACAAAGGCGAAAACTCAAGATGGCCTAATAAATTCCCTGGGTACCTTAAATTGGCTAAAGAATCACCAAAAAATTGGCCATTAGTGTTTTTCTTGCTTTTAACTCATGGTGTTAGACAAGATATTATTGCCAATCAAGCTGGTTCCAAAGACGTCTTGGCTGGTGACTTGCACAAAATGCACACTGCATCCAAGTATTACGACAACAAAATTGAATACATGTACTCCCTTTTGCAAGCAATCACTGCCTGTACCATGTCTTTTGCTCACGGTGCCAATGATATTGCTAACGCTACTGGTCCTCTTGCTACTGTTTATTTAGTTTGGACTACCAACACCACAGCTTCCAAAGCTGAAGTTCCAGTTTGGGTTTTGTGTTACGCTGCTGGTGCTTTAGTTATTGGGTTATGGACTTATGGTTACCACATCATGGCTAACTTGGGAAATAAATTGATTTTGCAATCACCAGCAAGAGGTTTCTCTATTGAATTGGGTGCTGCTGTCACTACTGTTATGGCTACTCAATTGAAAATTCCAATCTCTACTACCCAATCTGCTGTTGGTGCCACTGTCTTCGTTGGTTTATGTAACAGAGAATGGAAATCCGTCAACTGGAGAATGGTTGCATGGTGTTATTTGGGTTGGATTATTACTTTACCATGTGCTGGTTTAATTGCTGGTCTTCTAAATGCAATAATCTTGTATGCACCATCTAAAGGTGTAAGCTACACTATGACTTAGACGTTGTTTTTGGTTTCCATTTAGCATTTTATACTATTCTTACTATTTCTTTATTATTTCGTTTTCTAATTTCTTAATTAATATTAGCTTCATTGTAATGTGAAATGTTCCATGTAATACTTTGATGGTTTTTTTTTTTGTCTTTTAATATATATATATATATATATATATATATAATGTGATAGAGGTCGTCAAAAGACAATTATAGATTTGGAAAGAAAGGAATATACAAGATATATCAAGAACAAAAGTCCCGTTTATTTATATTTGCTGGATCCAGTGGGTGTCTTAAGTTGCAACCGAGTTGATTATTAATCTTTATTTTTCATTTATCATGATGCCAATTGATTATTTGCTTAGCACTAGGATAATATCAATTGAGATGACTCGATGATAAAGTTGTTGCAATTCTAGGATTCAGAAAATTATCAATTCCTGAAAATGGAGGTTCAACAATAGCTCTTTAATTACGGTTCAGAATCCTCTAATAGTAACCCTGCTTACAAATGAATATCTTTATGACAATTTGTATCAATATTAGATGAAGAACTAGCAGAACTTACTTAGCACATTAATTGTGATATTACCTTTTCCGGTTTACTGGACACATTAATTGATTGCGACGAACAAAAAAAAAAACAAAACTAAACAACACCTACAAAAGACACAACAAGATCAATAGAGCTTGTCTGGTTATTCACATCCTCTACTTCCTCAATTTCATCAATCAACATCTTACATCAATGGACAAATTTGACTCATCGTTAGACTTAATCAGAAGATTGGATCCACGTTCCATAACTACCAATTTATCCAACATCTGTGCATTAATTTCTGAAGACGAGGAATTGGTTGCCGATCTATTATCTTCTGTGGATACCCCATTAACAACTTCAACATGTTTGAAATCAGGTAAAGATTACTTGTGTTGTGACTATAATCGTGATGGTGATAGTTACCGTTCACCATGGACTAATATATATTACCCTGAGTTGTCACTGCAAGATGTGAATGATGCACCTTATCCTTCTTCAATATTACGTGATTTGGAAATCAAAGCTAATGATTCATTCGACATTTATCGAGACTTATACTATGAAGGTGGTATATCAAGTGTTTACTTGTGGGATACTTCTGAAGAAGATGAGGAGGTAGATTCCACAACAGCATTACAAAACGGATTTGCTGGCGTCGTCTTGTTCAAGAAAGAAACCGAAGACAAGTCGGGCAATTGGGATAGTATTCATGTCTTTGAAGTTGTTCCACAATCTAAAAATAGATATTTGTATAAACTCACAACTTCAGTTGTTTTAAACTTGGAAAACAAAAAGCAAGTGGGTGGTAATTTAGGACTTGCTGGCAATTTAACCAGACAATTGGAACAGGAACAATCAATTGAGCTAGATGGTTCCATTAATCCAGAAACTAGTCATTTGATTAATTTGGGTCAATTGGTTGAAAAGCTGGAGTATAACATTAGAAATTTGTTGCAAGAAGTGTATTTTGACAAATTGAAAGATATTATGTTGAAAGATTTAAGATCAATGGGCGATATAAACGATAAAAAGTTAGATGATTTGAAACAAAATGCTATTATTAAAGGATTACAGGGTTTATAAATAAAACAAGGCCTATAAATACATCAACTAATATGTATATATATATATCATCTTCTATAAATTGATAAATCCAATGTTTCAAGATTATCTTCGTCATCACTTGCCACTGGCTCTAGTAGATCGGTATCAGAGTCACCTTCTGACTCATTAGCAACTAATTTGCGAGGCCCTCGAATATCGACTGCTGATCCCGTCTCTAAATTGTACATTGCCGTTGGCTTCGATCGTGTTTCGCTTTCCACCTCATTCAAAGATGACAATACATTGTTTTTGACATCATTAACAAATGACCATATGGATGAGGATACATTTTGCAACATATCATCGGTAGTGGTTCTATTATTCAGATTACTCTTCTTCTGCTCAAAAGCTTTTGACTTTGCTTGCAATGGTGAAGTGATAGATCCAATACTTGATATAGAACCCTCTGAAGACTTTGATTGATGTGATAAACGCTTTCTGTTGTCGCTGTGTAGTTGGCGTTTTTGGTCACGCTCATTTATCAAAGACTTTTCAAATTCATTTTGCAACATGCTGTCAAATTGTTGTATCAAATCTAAAGGTTTAGTTAATCCACTCCAAAGTTTTGATGAAGATTCCTGAGACGTAGAAGCATTAGATATGCTGTTGCTAGGAGAAACATCTAAATGGTCCTCTCGATTATCATGGAATAAAGACGACCGTCTCCTTGTTCTTGTTCTTGCGATTGCCTCATCTCTAGGATTACTATTCTGTCGTGGTCTGTTATTTTGTGATTGATTATTTTTGGTTGCTGTACTTTCCGATGACAATTCCTTGTATAAAGATCTCTGTATAATCTCTCGCAATTTATGCAATTCCTTGTTGTGGTACTTCAACTTGTTATTCAAATTATTGATATTGTCTTTTAGTTCAACAATACACATTTCTTTTAGTGCTAAATATCTTAATTGTTCATCAATGTCCATAGCTATCAATTTGTCCTGAGACGGTAACGGTACGTCATATCTTAGATTTTGATTATCATTCGGGAAGTTAGACTCTGATACCTGGGTCAATGTTGGCAGGGCATAACTGGAAAGCTTTCGCTGATGAGATATCCTTTCGGTAGGAGTCTCACATGTGGCAGAATTCGGTAAAGGAGAAACTGCAAATATGTTCAACCCTTTATTCGTACTAGTGCTATTTCTTAGGGAACTTGATCTCTTGACAGAAGCCTCGGAAGATGAGGTTGCATTCGAAGATAATGAAGAAGAACGTTTGATTTTGAATTCTAATGGCTGATTTAGTGACGAAGTAGTTGATTTTCGTGGTGTTGTTTTTGAATTCCTAGTATCCCTTCTAATACTGGATGTTCTGGTAAGTTCTGGTGAATTAGCTGTCATAATGCTTGTCATGATCTGATAGTATTATGCTAATAGTTAAAAAAATGTAGGAATGGAAACGTAAAATTCACAATAGAAATGGCTAATAAGTATGGAAGTGACAACAAGAATAAAAATAAAAATATGAAAAACCCCAGATTGTTGTTTGATGTAAGTATGCTATAAAAATCTTTTCTCGTATTGATAACTATTTTTTTTTTCCTGTGCCTCCCCCTTTGGTTGCCTGGAACAAAAAGTTTTGGTGATACTGGTTGGTGATGAATATATAAAGAGAAACAATAATGTTTGTTTTTTTTCAAAAGTATTAGAAAGTTCAAAGATGGAAATAAAAAGGAAATGCTAAAAGAAAACTAATGCTCGAATGTAGGTTTATACATATTTAATTCTCTGTTATATGTATTCTTTTTCTTGAAACTGCACACGATAAATCACACATACTGAGAGGGAGTTCATGACTTGTTATTAGGAATTCCACAACACGAAATTTTAATGTGTATTTTTATTCCATTTTCATTCCTTTGACAAGACGCGAAATGCACTCCTCAAAAAAAACGGAAGTTGTCCCCGAAGATAAAACTTGTACTCATCTGGAGACTTGTTATCTTTTCCTTATTCTAAAACTATATTCAAAGCTGGGGGGGGCCAATATTTCTGGATTTGAGGATTTCAAGTACGTTTTGGATTCTTGTGTAAAATTGGTTTTCCTGGATTGAAAAATATCACATGGCCCATTTTATTGTCACGTGATTAATGATAAACACTCCACTATCACGCGATATGCATTTGAAAAGGAAACAGAAAATGAGAATGATGATAATACCTACAAAGATAACCATCCTTTTCAGCATCATCGCAACATGACCGACACTAATGCAGTAATCCAGTCAGTTAGAAAGTTCCTTGCAGATAATCCAGCTATTCCAAAATGGATTAAATGGGGAATTATATTCAAAGTATTGCGTATCAAGAATTCGTTTTATTGGACTAACTTTGTCACATTAAATAAGCCAATCAAGAACTTGTTAATTCAAAATAGCAATACGAAGGACCCGAATATTCATCGTCGCCTTAGCAAGTGTGCCAATGCCATTTCTTGCGTATTTCTATACTGTGCAACAGTTAATAGTAAGTTGATTCCCAAGGATTATTTATTGATTTATTTGCTCATTAATTATGTGGGAAAGTTAAACCCTCCATCCAATACAAAAATATTGGTGTCACCGAAATATTCACAATATTTGAAAACCAGCAATTACCAACCGTGGTTGAACCAATTGTATGAAAAGAAACATTTTTTTATATTCCCCGCCATAGTGGCACAAATATTAAGTAACTATTTGACTCCTACCAAATACAAGTTAAATCAACGATACTTATCCAGTCTGTTAAAGAAATATATTTTGAATCCTATTTGGATAAATTATAAACTAGGTATAAATTATAATAGGGTTAATTGGATAAGTCTATTCCGAACTTATTGTTTTCAAAATGTTGTGTTGATGTCTGCAATGGGGTTATATTTTTTCAAGAGTAAATTGTTGGATAGGCTTTACGAGATCAAACATAATAAGGATGAAAAGAAAGACTATAATACAATTATTCAAGACTATTTTGCATATGTTACCCATAAATCCAATTCATTTATAAATTTAATATTCGGAGTTAATCTAATTTCCATTTTATTGATCTCGTTAACATCTCCAGTGTTTAGAGCTTTGACCCCCAAAACCACAACCAATATGAATTGGATCCAGCTGCTTTATGTGAATCATTTGAAATTGTTTTTCAAAAGCTACACTAAAATAATAGGCTTCGCTGCTGGCTTGATTACTTTATGTTTGAATTCGATCAATCTTATTCCTAGTTGGGGTTATTCGGGACACGAATCTATTCGAGAAATTAAGCCTGCAGTTTTCAATTCTATCAACTTGTACCTTTTTAGATTGATTTTATTATCCAAGTGGAGAATTATCAAGTTTAAGCACCCATTGTTCACTAAAGTTACTAGAGGTAATTGGAATAAATTGGAAACAGTGTTGATGAGTTTTGCAATTTGGAAAATTATGAATTTGAATGATTTCTTGAACTCTACAGCAAAAGCTAATATCGAATATGAGCGCAAAGAATTGTTAGCAAATCCAATGGTCAAGTTGGTAAATTACATAATGTAAAACAATGTTACGTATTATTTAAATATACAAGTATATCATTTTTCATTTTTTGATACAATCTTCGATTACTCTTGATATCCTCCTGCACCAGGAACGTTTTCTTTGCCTTTCAATTTGGTCAATAACTCTTTGAATCTAGTTTTATCTCTGCTTTCATCACCAGGTAATTCACCCACTTCAGTAACTAACTCATTTACTCTATCCCATAAAGTACCTCTTTTCAAGAAATCATCTCTTTTGCTAATAAATTTTTCTTGTTCCTGTAAAATTTCCTTTTGATGGTTATCTCTTTTAGTATTGTAATTTTCATAAAAATCATCAATAGTTGATTTGGCTTTTTCAATAATTTCTTCCTTCTTCTTGGAATTTAATTTCTCTCTTTCTTCAATTTCTAAATCACGACGTTGTTTCCATTCCTTAATAGCTTGAGATTCTGATAAATTTAGTTCTTTGGCTGCACCATTAGAAGATGTGGATCCTTCAAATTCATCATCATCGTCATCGTCATCTTTCAAACCCTCAGCTCCTGTGGTACCTGATGGTTCTGCTTTGGTATCGACTTCAGGGAATTGTTCTTTGAATTCATTTATTTCATCATCCTCGTCGTCTTCAAACACTTGTTTATCTTGATCTGTGGTAAATTCGTCTCCCACTAATTCTTTTTCACGGGATAAGAAATCGCCCTCGTACTCATCATCACCACCTGCAGTAGGTGTGTCTATTTCTGGAAATTTATCAGCCATTGTGTTTGTTTTCGTGTTACTAGTTTCTTTCCTTTCAAAATATGACAGGGCAATATAATACTGGGCAAAAGCGGGCCAATTTTTCGGTTGTTGTTGTTCAACTTTTTTTTCTTCTTTGTCAGGAAGAAGTGTACAACGAATCAGTTTGTCGTGTGTTTGTGATCAAGAAATCAAAAATACACATTTTATTTTTTTTTACATTATTTCTTGTGGAGAGATGAAACATAGAAATTATCCGAACCCTTATATTATATAACTGTACCCTTTACTTTACCCTTATCTTGTCAATTCCTAGTTATAAATCAGCTCAAATTTATCTGGAGCAACATCCCTACTATCAATACATCTACCAAGATACTACTTGTACATAGTCTCACAATCTCATATCCTTGTTGATAATATAAACTCCAGCAAATTCCCTCCCCAAACATTAACCACAATGGCAAGACTATCTGGATTACAAAAAGAGGTACTTCAATTGTATAGAAAATGCATTCGAACTATAAAGACCAAACCTGAAAATACTCGCGAACATTGGAGGAATTTTATTCATGAAGAATTTGCCAAATATCATCATTTGTCAAAGAAACAATTTAATACCATTGAATATTTGATCCGTAATGGACATAGAAAACTAGAAATGTATCTGAATCCACAACTAAAAGATATCCATTAATATATATTTATATATTTATTTCAATACACGCTTATAATATAAAGACAAAAAAAAAAAAAAAGGAAAAATAATAAAATTAAACTTGTTCTTGTAAATCAATCAAAATTTATAGTTTTCTTTTTCGACTCTAAAAGATTCTATGTGATTCTGTCAATAGTAACTCCGTTGAATCGTTTCTAAATCCCATATCGGCCATTTCATTGTCGCCAGATTTGTCCTTCGCTAAAGTTGGAGCAAATACAACTGATAAATTCTTATAACCCATCTTATTTACATTTTGCAACGAATTCACCAAATGTAAATGGTTCACAATTAATCTCAATGTCTCTCTATTTGCTGGGGGCAATTTGCCAACAATCTTTTGTAATTCTGCTATACGCACCTCTTTGGAATGGGAAGCTTTAGTTGATACATTAATAAAGTCTTCGTACAAGACAAATGGAATAACTGGATCAGGTAACTTCCGTAAGTATCTCTTCAATGCTGAAGTAACAGCATGGATGTCTACATCCAACGTTTCTTCCACTCGGCTTAATTGTTTCTCGTCGGGATCATTGGATAAACTGGCAAATGCATTTTCAATAGACACAATTGCAGAGTTTCCCCCGGAAATACGATATATACCTTCAAAATCTAATCCTCGTTTCTCAACTTCAGCTATGCATCTAGTAACAATGATTGGAACTTGATTCTTTTCATAGTCTGCACGTTGCTGTAAAGTGCTGTCAAAAAGTGGTACCTGGTTTGAGTCTCCAGAAAGCAATGAGTCTAATATATTGCTTGATTTAGACTTGGAGAATTTATTTTGCTGGTTATTGTTATTTGCCCCGCTGTTATTGAATGAATTACCAGAATTTTGAGCAGGTATACGCAATGCCTGAGTTGAGAAACTATTCGGGATTCTTCCGCCACCATTGTTGGGTGCGTTGCTATTGTTATTATACTCATTAGATGGGATAGCCTGTGTTGTTCCTACTTTTGGTCTTCTCCAAAATTTCAACCGTGTTGCCTTGTGTGTTTGTTCGTCCTCAGTGGATTGTTGCTGCTGATGTTGATGATATTGCTGTTGGTATTGTTGTTGTTGTTGTTGATATTGCGCTTGGTGTCTCTCAGGAGACAAATGATCCAGGTATTCATAATTATCCCTCGATACAACCAGAGTGCTATCTGATGAGTTCTTGTAAGGTGAAAGGTGTGTATTGACACTCTTGCCCAACGTAGAGGCATCAGGATCAGAATCGTTGCTAAAAGACTTTGATAGTTTTCCAGTGGCACCAGAAGCTTGTCTATTCTTTTGTTGTTCAATCAACTCTTTATTCTCGTTCGTTATCTTTGTCTTTTGTGCCTGTAATTCAGCAATTTCAGCCACTAAATTGTCGTATCGAATCGATTCCGACGAAATTTTAGATTGTATCATCTTCAACTGTTCATTAAGCTTATGTTTTTCATCTCTCAATTTCTTAACATCCTGGTCTAACAAAGCTTTGCTACTGCTCAATTGCTCAATCTCACTCTTCATAGCAACATTGTTGTAATGATCTTCGTCTGATAACAATACTGTTGAGTCTGATGTCAGTCTTATATGACTACGTCCACCCAACCCACTATTAGTTATTGGTGGGGAAATGTAAGCATTGGCGATACTACTAAAAAGTGATCCATCAGATGTTTGTCTTGTGTGACCGTTTCTATGATCCTCTCTATTGCTTGTTGTGAAAAGTGCAGCTAACTTATTTTGATTTCCTGAAGTGGAACGCTTGTGTTTCAAGTTCTTGATAATTGAAGCAGTACGTGAGACATTCTGATTCTTTTGCAGGTGTTTGTGTTGTTGGTCATTTGACCAATCTGAGTTCTTTGGTTCCAAGTTGGTTACTGCAGGTGAAAAATTGCCAACAACCCTTTTAGGTGTAGACATTATTGAGGACGGGCTAGTTTTCTCACTTATATCATGTTGTCGTTGATCTTGTTGCAGTTTAATGTAACTTCTCTGATCCTCATGATTGTCATAATCTACCCCCTCTAATCCTAAACCTTTTGGTGTTTCAACAAAACTGAATTTTTTGGAGGCATCGTCGCCTCTAGAAGGAGTGCTAGGTAATGGCACCCTTGGTGGTGGGGAAGACACCGATTTCGAGGTACCTGCCCTCGAAGGTTTTTCTTGCCTTGGTGTTCCAATTGCTAAATCATCGTCAACTCCATCTGTCAGTATTTCATCATTCGTTTCAACAACTCGTGCCTGTCTATTAACTTTGGCAAATGGAGAAGGGCACCCGGAGCGAGGTTTATCTTCTACTGATAGGTTAACTGCTTTCGTGTTTTGGTTCGAATTTTGACTAATAATTGTTCCTGGAGAATCGATCATGGGGGATCTAGTATTATGGAATTCATTATCGTGGAATTGGTTAGGTGATAAAATAAGGAAATTCTTAGATTTCTGTTCAGGGTTTCCACCCGGGGACACGTCAAGGGCGGGTTTTAATTGATTTCCAGAAAGTGGATCAGCCTTGGACTCTGGAGGAGTATCTATAATATCCAAGTAAACAGTTTTCTCACCGGTATCAGCTGATATTTCGTCGGTACTCAATTGATCAGAAGACAACGGAGGCGTTGAGTATTGGTTTACAAAAGGCAGAACTTTCGAGCTTCTATTGGAATTTTTATTTCGCAATGAAGTACCATTTGATTTCTTTTCATCACCATTCGTATCTGAGTCAGAGCTGTTCTGAACTTCTTCAATGGAAAAATCGTTATCTGACTGAAATATTGGCGGATTATGAAGCCCGGTACTGTTGTGTAAAGTCGAATTTCCTTTGTTTGTGTGTTCTGACAAGGTCTGTGATGTTGACAAGGAACCAAGGGATGAATCGGTCTTGTTTTTCCCCGAAATTGAATCCTTGGATTGATACGAATTTGCAGTGTAGGGAGTTGGTCTTGTTGGTGATGTGGCTGTTGGGGGTAAAGGCAACGACTTGTTTTTGGACGAGGTAACTGAGGTCACCGAGCGGTTGTTCTGTTGATACAATAAGCTTTCTCCTGATTGGTTGCTTTGGTTATTCATATACGACTGAATTAGACTGTTTCTGGATGAGTTGACTGACCGTTTATGATCCTCCAATATTTGCATTTCACGTTGATCCTTTTCTCGTTCCAACTGTAATCTCTTCTCTTGAAGCAACGCCAAATGTTTCTTTTTCGCATCGTATTTCTTCTTTTTGGCCATTAGTTTCTGGTGACAATCCATACAAAATAAACCTTTCGATGTACGCGCGTATCTCAAATCTTCAATTTTGTTCTTACACGAACGACATTTGAAACAATTGGAACAGTAGGCTTGATCTCCAGTCAATATTGCTAAATCATCAATCTTTCTGCCACATTGCTTACAGTTGTAAGAACAGTTTGAACAAATCAAATTCCCATTACCCAAAACCAAAAAGTTTGAATTGCAACCCAAAGACGTGTTACATTTTGAACAGTTGAAACAATGGATGTGCCATCTATCGTCGCCCAACTCATACGCGTGGCCCTCAACGATCAACTGATTACATTTTTTGCATAATTCACGGGGTTGTCTATTACTACCCGAGGAAGGTTGTGAGGCTAAGTCGAGTGTCTCATGCACATGGGGTCGATTATTTGTTGGTGGTACAAGTTCAGGCATATTGTTCTTGTGAATATATGGAATCACGCCAACTGGTTATTAAGGTCGTACACAATCGATAAATGTATGTATAGGGTGCAATCAAACGTGATTAACAATTATTGTATTGCCTTCTTATTGGGGGGGGGAGTATTTGTCAGTTTGCGGGCAAAAAAAAACAGCTTAAATTTAAAACTTTTCTTTTCTTATATTTTTGCGTTGGATTTCTTCTCTCTTCTTAAATTATAACGGAGAGCGTGGGTCCAAGCTCAGCAACTTCTAAACTAGTAATAAGCTATTGTAAAAGTTGTTGAAATAAAATTGTGGAATAAATATTAAAATAGGGAAAATCACTGGACAGTTGTAGATATATGTATATATATGACTAATTCAGTAATCCTTGGAACTTGGGAAAGCCCTATCCTTGTCGCTTACTTCTTTCCTAATATAAGTTTGAAACACCAAAAAATAAAAAGTGGAAAATCACCTTTGCTAGTAAACAAAGTCTCTTTTTTTGATTATGGAGATCTTGTGAGATATCTCAACAAATTAAACGACAGAAATATAATGATAACGTAGAAAGAAGAAAAATGGTAAAAGAATTTGAGAAACAGAAACAAGTTGAGGAAAAGGAAAGAAAGGATCAAGGATTATGAATCTTTTTTTTCTTTTTTTTTTTTTTAATTCCCAACCCTCTCTTTTTTTTTTTTTTTGTTTCCTTCTTTCTTTGAGAGAGAGAAATATAAACGAACAGGGAAAATTAAAAAGCACAAAAGAAAAAAAAAAAACGAAAGGGTTAGTTTTATAAAAATAACAAAATTCTCCTGAAAAATCAAATGCTTAATTGATTTTGTTTCAAAAAATTTTCAAAATTAAAACCAACGGCTGGAGTTGAGGTTAAGGTGATGAAGTTTAATGTATCGATGAATCAATTGATTGCATCAGATTGTCAATGGGTAGAAAGGGATTACAGTGTATTAACTATTTGAGGATCCTGATTCGAAATTAGAAAGAAATAAAGAAAATACAATAATAAAACATATCATCTTGTTAGTAGAGATATACTAAAATGAAAAAAAATCTTAAATAAGGAAACAAAAATCAAAACAAAAATAATACTTTATTTGAATTTAAAACTAATCTAGTGTATAATTGAACCATTGTTACATATTTTAGATTACTTTTACCTAAAGCAATTCAAAAGGAGGGAGGGAGGTGAGCACAACTACTAACAAAATGTCAATCTTTTTTACTGATTTTGGACAATAAGAGTAAATGATTTATTGTTCAGTTTTCGATATTGAATCAATTTTTAAGAAATCTTACGTCAAATGCGTCATTCTTTCTGTGGCCAGGCATTGCCGCAGTCAGTCTATTGTCCCATTCATCGACGATGATGATGATCAATCCCTTGGGAGGAGGAAACAGGTTCCAACTAACAACACTGTTTGAGTTTCGGCTAAATAACGATTCAAATTTTTATGTTACGCTTTCTTTATTGACAACTTTAAAAGCCACCATTATAGAATATCCAAGAAAATGTTTTGGTTGTATACACAAAATAGGACCATGTAACAGAAATTGATTATTATCGCGTTTCAATTAGTTTTCGTTTTGTTTTTTCTTTTCTTTTCACTTAGCTTACATAAACTGGCTTGAAGGTGTGTTACTTTGTGGAGCGTAGTAAGAAAACCTGAAACAAATTGTTTCGTTCGTTGGTTGGTCAGTATTGTGTTCATTACAAGTATCATAAGGTGACAAAATCCAGGGGTGGCTTGTTTTAGTATATGTTCATCTATTGTGTTACTAAATTAATAAGAGCAACCCATGTGAGATCTCAATGCAGGAACTGTAGGTAGCAGTTTTACATATGCTAATATCTCCAAGTAGTTGAAACTAGCAGCGGTGGTTTTTATCTTCTCGTTGAATAATTGTTGATGATGATGAGTATCGAAATATTTTTGTCATAAGATCTTTCTTTGCCCTTTTAAGTATAAATTTATAACTCTTTCAAGATTATAGGCACATCTTTATTGCTTCAAATCATATTCATACTGTATAATTGTGCCCACTGAATTCTTATTCCAGATTTGTGCTCTTTTTTACTACGTGATTCATTCCGATATGAAACAAAAACCTTGAGAGTTGATTGGTTCAAGCTAAACTTCTCTATTCCTTGTCCTTGCTGTTCAATATCAGGTCCATAGTAGTTATAACAAAAACACCTACGTGATATTTTTTTTCTAATTGTAAAAGAAGATATAATATTGTAATTAATTTAATTGGTATTAATTCTTTGCATATCAAAAAAAAAGACATATCTGGTTCTAGACTCGTAAGGGTAACTTTAGGTTGCGAAAAAAAATGAGAGAATTTTCAAACAATTTGCTACAAAAATCCTACCAAAGTTTTAACACCAATGGCACAAGACTATTGTATGGTGGTTGTCTTCATTTTTTTTTTTTTTTTTTTGATTTCCATGTCTACTAATCTAGGATGAAATCAAATACTTGAATAATTTGTTGATTTTGAAATGAGCATGGCAAAAGGCTATGACTTTTGATGTTAGAATATTGGTACATTTAGCTTTTACTTTTCTATATATACATGTCGTGTCTATTTATATCTGTCTATAAAAGTTAGTCTATCACATTTCTTCAGCAGTTAAATCTTTCTTAATTCTGAATGGTTTTCCTCTCCAATCGATTTCATGTCCTATCATTGCAATTACCCAAATAGGCAATGCCAATAACTCTCGAAGTATCCAAATATACCCCCATTGTAAGCAATTTCTCTGTTTGGGTGGAATAGCATCGTGTAACCAATTAGGCAAGTAAGTAACATTTTTAACATCCAACGTATGGTTTATCAAAATGTAATATTGTACATAATCTGTCAACATCCATATAAGCATATGTATAACAAACCAGGACTTGTTGAACCAAGTACCGAGAAAAATAGTTGAGATAGCATAAGTACCATAGATACCACAGATAATCGACTCGGTAGTTGGTTCAATCAATGTTGCCAACAAAACCATATATTTTCTGACTCTGAGCCATCTTACTCGTCTTTGAATATAATCTCTAAGGGCATTGTTTTCTAACCCACTATAAGGTTGCACAACTACATCTCCAGTTAATCCTGTTCTTCCTTGACTATTTTCCCAAAGAGCAATTCCAATCATATTGTCTTCACCAATGTATCGGGCGAAAAATTTAATCGCGTGCCCAACCCCCAAAGAAGTATAATACCCTGCATCTTGTTTCACTTTTGGGTCTTTGAAAAATGGGGAATCCTTATGAGGAATTAATCTAACTGATTGATCCAAGTCTGAACGACGATAAATATTAGATTTACCATTAACACATGGCGCTACTGCCAAATTGTTCAACAGTACATAAAACTTGGAATGCGATGTGTGCAAGAACATTTCATCAAGTTCTGCTCCCAATTTCTTTGAAAACCTTGAATATGTAGCACCTGAATTGGCAGTCAATGAATTTTTAGATTTCGGTGACTGTTTACGTTTCACTAATTGTGAATTAATAGATTCAGATGAAGGAACAGGGGTCATTGCCGTAATTTCTAGATCTTGACCACCAACTAAACCATCACCTCTGGTTACATTATTGATACTTAATGCCAAGGGAACATGATGAACTAATTTCACTGGTCTTGATTGTCCCATCTTTCTCGACATGTTTAAATTGCTATTCAATGAAATTACAGAATTTTTCAAAATATTAGAACTTGCCCAAACATTACTATCCATCACCCATAAAATATCATACTTGGCATGGACAAACCCCTTTGCCAAATTATTAACTTTGGGATTGGGTCCATAATGGTCATCACTAGTTTTCGTTTGAGGGTTATAGCTATCACTAGTTAGGATTTGAGCATCGACTGTTGGGTATTTTGCTATCAATTTTTGGATTATGGAAAGGGAAGGATCATTTGGATCATCAACACAAAACAAAATCTGCACTTTACTTCTTGGATAATTTTGACAAAATGAAGATTCTAAACACGATATCAACTCTGGATCAATGCCTTTAATTGGTCGTATAATTGTTACCCCTTCATATATTTCGTCATCATCACTCTCAGGGTCATTTTGGTGAACTGACTGTAGTACTGGTCGATTTCTAAAATTGAAAAAAATCTCAAAAAACCCACTGTAGGCTGCCACAAGGATAATTATATACCATAGTAGAAAGAAATACCCAGTGATAATCCTGAAAAGGGATAATTCTTCTTGATCCATTTGGTAGAAAAACAGATTAAGATATATCACAACTTCGATAAAAAAAAAACTGCAACAGATATATCCAAACAGATGTTTTTTTTTTTTTTTTTGTATTTTTCCATTTTTTTTTTCTTCTTCTTCTTGTTTCAAACTACAGTTTGACAAGCATCAGAGGAACGCTCGTTGCCGATATTGTGTAACGATCCAACGCGATATGCGAACGATATTTCGGTTTTTATTCCCCCATTACTACAGTCAGATATTACCCGGAAGACTGATAGCCTGCGTCAACTCCAAGTGGATACGTGCTCAATGAGGGGCATATATTAATCTCCATAATCCAAATTAAAAATGAGAAATGACAATAAGGGGACAATTTGAGGTAACGTAGACAGATTTTAAGCTTTCATGGGTTGTAATGGCAGCAGTGACGTAGTTGAGTAGAATTGTCTTGATATAGACAAAACGTTACGTCCAGGTATTATTCTATTGCCTCTTGATGTATGAAATGCAACTTGATCTGAGACTGGTTTATTTATTGCTATTCCAGCAATGGAAAGATGATTATAAATGAACATGCTCTTTACACTAGTTTGTTCGATATTGAACCTCATACTCAGGAAACACCAAATAGTATGAACAGCCCCGGAGAATGGGGAAAGCTTAAACAATGTGGTCGAGAATAATATCAGCTAGAAACCATTATGAGGCGATTTTACATATTGATGCATTTAATAATTGCATACTTGCGATAACCATTTTGATTTGCAAATAGGTTTATTCTCCCACATTGTATATGGTGCATATATCCCCGGGTTAAAAAAAAAACTGGTGTTGATTTAAACTCCGCGATGCTACTTACAGTCTTTTATTTTTCTTCTTGTTCTTGTTATCCATTACTTCTAGAGACTGAGCAGAATAGAATTGGGGCAAAATGGCGGTGCAAAAACTCTTGGGAGGCAGATCCAACTCCGCAAATATAAAATAATAGAATAAATAAAATACCAGACAGACAATGCCAATACTTTCTAGTTTAAAAAGAATAATTTGCACTACAATCTCAAAAAGATCATTACCAAATCACATCCATCTCATTTAGTCATACCTCCAAAGGCATATTCATTGAAATGCGATTACAGGAGTCTGGAGTGTTTGACAATGGGAAGAGTATTACTTGTATATAAACCGTGGGAACAATTTCGTTATAAAAAAAATGTTGTCGCATCCTCGGTTATAAGTACCAACTTAACAATGGACGGTAGTGCACATTCACCAAATTTCCATGACCCCCACAAAAAATCATAGGCTGATATAATAAATATATTTTTCTCCAGGAGTAAGTCTATAAAATCAACGAAATTTTTCAACGCTCTTTCTTTTTTTTTTTAAAAAGAAAAATAATTGGTTATAAATTTCCTCCTCTAACATTTCTTGATATTTAAACTATTGCATTTTATTTGAAATTCATATTTTTATTTCATTCCCATTGAAAACTTTTTTTTTTTTCTTTCTTTCTATTTATTATTGTTCAATTATCTATTCTTTCAATCAACTTATTAGAAGAAGTAGAGGCCAATAAAGGATAAAAAAAAAGGTAATCACGTTTGTTCTTGATATCATAGAATGTTTAAATTTAGAATTCCACAACAAATATTGAAACAAAACTCAACAAGTTCCAAATCTATAATCATGCCAGTTTTGAAAAAACCATTTTCAACATCTAACCCAAAAGGTGATTTGTTCAAATATCAATCACAATTGCCAAAATTGCCAGTTCCATCTTTGGAAGAAACTGCTGCTAAATATTTAAAAACGGTTGAGCCATTTTTAAATAAAGATCAATTAGCTGCTACAAAACAAAAAGTTGAAAACTTTATTCAACCTGGTGGTGTCGGTGAAGCTTTACAAGCTAGATTAGCCAATTTTGCTAGTGATAAAGATAACTGGTTGGCTGAATTTTGGGATGATTATGCTTATATGTCATATAGAGATCCTGTGGTTCCATACGTTTCTTATTTTTTCTCCCACAAAGATATCAACAATGTGATTGGTAACGATCAATTGTTGAAAGCTAGTTTGATAGCATACTACACCATTGAATTCCAAGAAAAAGTATTAGACGAAAGTTTGGACCCAGAAGTCATTAAAGGTAATCCATACTGTATGAATGCCTTCAAATACATGTTTAACAATTCAAGAGTTCCAGCTGAAGGTTCTGATATCACCCAACATTACGATGGTGAAGCTAACAAATTCTTTATTGTTATTTACAAGAACAACTTTTACAAAGTTCCAACTCACAATGAAAGTGGTCAAAGATTATCCAAGGGAGAACTTTACAGTTACTTGCAACAAGTTAAAAACGATGCTACTCCTAAAGGTCTTGGATTGGGTGCATTAACTTCTTTGAATAGAGATGAATGGTTGGGTGCTTATAACAACTTGTTGAAATCTCCAATAAATCAAGCCTCCTTGGAATCCATTTTTGCTTCTGCTTTTGTTATTTGCTTAGACTCACACAACCCAGTTACCATTGAAGAAAAATCCAAAAATTGCTGGCACGGTGATGGTCAAAACAGATTTTTTGACAAACCGTTGGAATTTTTTGTTAGTGCTAACGGTAATTCTGGTTTCCTTGGTGAACATTCAAGAATGGACGCCACACCAACCGTTCAATTAAACAACACTGTTTACAAGAAAATCACTGAAGAAAGCCCAGAAGAGTTAATTGTTGAAATCGGTGGTTCTGCACCAAAAATTGGTCCTGCTGAAATCTTGCCTTTTGATATCAACCCAACTACTAGAGCCAATATTTCTGACGCCATTTCAAAATTCAATGCCACTATTGCTGCTCATGATGAAGAAATTTTCCAACATTACGGTTACGGTAAAGGTTTAATCAAGAAATTCAAGGTTTCCCCAGATGCTTATGTTCAAATGTTGATGCAATTGGCTTATTTCAAATACACTGGTAAAATCAGACCAACTTATGAGTCCGCCGCCACCAGAAAATTCTTGAAAGGTAGAACTGAAACTGGTAGAACTGTATCTAATGAATCTAAGAAATTTGTTGAAACTTGGACCAATCCAAAGGCTACCAATGAAGAAAAAGTCTCTAGTTTCCAAGCTGCTGCTAAACAGCACGTTGCTTATTTGTCTGCTGCTGCTGATGGTAAAGGTGTTGATCGTCATTTGTTTGGTTTGAAACAAATGTTGCAACCAAACGAACCAGTTCCAGAAATTTTCACTGACCCAATTTTTAGTTATTCACAAACTTGGTACATTTCATCATCTCAAGTGCCTTCGGAATACTTCCAATCCTGGGGTTGGTCACAAGTTATTGATGATGGTTTCGGTTTAGCTTATTTAATCAACAACGACTGGATCCATGTCCATATTTCTTGTAAGAGAGGAAACGGATTAAAATCTGATCATTTGAAATGGTACTTGGTAGAAAGCGCCAACGAAATGAAAGACATTTTGACCAAGGGCTTGTTATCTGAACCAAAGGCCAAATTGTAAGAGAATTGGTTGTTTTCTCAATTTTTTTTTTTCATTTTTCAATTCATGCCTGTTTATTTTGATTAGTATAAGCAACATATAGAAAGTTCTAAAATTAGTTTATTATTACCCAATGTTTTGATTTGTAGATGTGGACTTCTGGAAGAAGTACCATAACCGAAAGTTTATAGAAAAATGGGCTTATAGTGGGAATGCTCCACGGCTTCACTGTCATCGGTAGTAATGTTCTACACACTTAATCGATTATAGCGAGTAGGAGTGAGACTCAGATCATAAGGATTGGTTTATAAGGTAAGTGTCAGATAACTCCAGTGCTATTGTTTTTTTTGTAGTTATATTTATCTTACACCTACTTTCATTCTTATCATAATTATCTCATCCCACCACCATCGAGGGACTGGTACAATTTCACAGTAATTACAATCTTCGGGTATATGCAGGACATTTGATCTCAATCTGGTGGTCATTATGTAATTGCAATAATTTTTGTTAGGTAGGGGACAAACAAAAGGAATTTTGGTTTTCTAAGATGGTTTGTAGCCATGAAGAAATGAATAAACCAAACCACATACTTATATTCACAATGTGATTGAATATACTTACTCATAAATTTGTGTCTGAACTTCAAGGGTTTACTCCTGCTTCTTAATTTTCATCGTAACTGCGCCAGTTTGACAAAATTAAAAAGGTACAAAAAAAAAATCTAATTTATAAACAAAATAGGCAAGTGTCACAAACTCAAAAAAATAGACGACCACACAGAGAAAAATACTACCGAAAAGGAAAAAAAAAGAAGAAAACGAACATAGAGGTTGAAGATAGAATGATAGCTTAAGCTAAGGCGGCGGTGATCTTCATCATAACAGGAGTAATAGTTAATTTTCTTTGGTTTGGTTTGGTTGTTGTTGCTGTTGCTGCGTTTATGTTTTGAAATTGAAATCATTCCAAAATGAAAAGTTATCAATGCAAATCAAAACCTAATCTTAATTATTATTATTTGATTTGATTTGATTTGTTTTGTTTTGTTTTGTTTCCAATTTCGATTGATTAGGCAAATTTGATCAGCGTGTGGTGATAATGATAACGATAGAGGCGGCAGCGGTGGTGGTGGTGATACTTTTATTGAAAAAAAAAAAAAGAATATTTTATTTATTCAATTTATTCTTGATACTCTTTCCCCAATTGTGTTATAAGATTATCGAGTTTACCCAATAAAGGAAAAAAGCAAACTTTAACGGGAACTCGGATAGCCGAGTGATGATAGCAAATTCACTTGATATCTGGGATATGGTTTTACCATTTTTATGTGATGATACTAGAATCCAGAAACCAACTATTCTTTTTTATCTAGATATATATATATATCACACATGAAAAGTGAATTCGAAAATTTTGCTCGTCTAATTTGTGATAGTGAATACTAGATTGGAAGTATTACATATAGTTTGAATTTTTAGTTCTGATTGTTTTTGTTTTGTTTTGTTCTCTTTAACAGTAGTTGCATGATCACATTCAGTAACACTTGCAAGACAAATCATATTAATAATTCGGTGTCATCGGGCTTTTGACATTTCTGTGTCCTTCACAGAAAACTTGATAATTGTTATGTGTATGAGTTTGTGTGAATGTGTATTATCATGAATGCTCTTAATTTGTGAATACGTGTTTCCATTATAATATTGGTTCTTCCAATGAGTTATATTTCCTTATTGGTAGAAAAATCAAACAATCAATATTGTGCCCACAAAATTATAATTAACTCAATAAAGCTCTGGACAAAGAATGGAAAAAAAAAAAATTTTGTTTGTGTTACTCTGAAAAAAAGAAGTGGTTTTCTATGTATTCGTAACTTGACAAACTAGCTTCTCAATAAAAGTGTTGATGATTATTTTTGAGATTATTTTGATTCTGGAAATAAACCACCTTCTCGCTTGTCCTGGAAGCAGTGGATGCAAACCAACCGACTAGGTTTGCTTTCAGTACTTACATTTCCCCTGGTATCCTGTCGTCACTTCAATTCAATTAGACGTTTAATTTAGTTCTTGGTATTTTCTTTTCTTTTCTTTTCGTTCGTTAATTTGATTTGCTTGAATGATTTTGCCATCACCTGAATATCAAGTATTTCTACTGTAGAACTTAGGTTATCGATTTGTAGCATTTCGTATGGATTGTTGTCAACATCACAAAAGAATTTAAAATTTAAGCGAAGACCGCTGATACTGTATTCATTTGGCCAGAAATTTAGCAATACTAGTACACTTCTTGTGTCTCTGTAAGTACATTTTGAATTGATTTGTCTCCTATTTGATTTCTACTTAAGGAATGTAAAATATTACAAGGAGTAGAATATATATATAATTGATTGGAACTTTGCTCATCCACATTTCCCCGTACCTGGACCATCTTAGTCAAGTATTAGAGTGGAGGTAAAGATCTGATTTTGTACTCCTTGACAACCAACCAAAACCAGTAATAAATAAGCAACACCAAAAAGCATCTCTCCTTTTTTTTTTTTTGATTTAGGCGCTTCTGTGGTTGCAAGAATATTTACCACTACCATCCATAAACCATTTATGATTTGTTCCAGTTCAAGTATATACAACAATACCTTGAAGCATGAATAATATATTCAAAGAGGCAAAAAAAAAAAAAAGCAAAAGAACAAAAAGAGTTAACAATCAATCAGGTCATTATTTTAACTGGTTGTAATCGCAATATTATTTCCTATTACCATTATGCTCTACATATAATGTGTGCATAGATTTTATTTGTGTGCATACAACAAGCTTGCATCACCAAAAACTAGAACAACAATACCCACCCACCTGTTCTACTAGTGAAAGGTTAATTACATTTTTATACTTTGAAACTCATTCACTCAATACTTTGCTTTTCTTTATTTGACTTTTATCGGGATAATAACAATAGTATAAATGGCACGAAACATTTTTTTGTGTTTTGCTGTAGGTCAATTTGGTTTTGATGACTTTACAACCAAAGATCTGGCAAATGGCAATTGGACAGTCACATAAATCATTCCATTCAGTGAAAGCGATTATTCAATCAAAACCCAAGCTTTCTTTTTAGTTTATTTTCTACATTACTGACATCATATTAGTTTAGCTTAACATTGCAGACAAATCAAATCAAATCAAATCAAATCACCAAAGTATTGAAAACAAAAAACTGTTTGAAATTTACTTGGTTTAGCTTTGACGAAGCCAATACAACCGGCATTTTGCCGTCATCACCGCCACTTTTCCAGTACACGGTCATCTCTTAAATTCAAGACCGACCTGAAATTTTTGAGTAAGGGGAACAGAATTTTAATCGATTATCTTCACATTTTCTTATTTTTTTCGTCTAGAATTCGTCATCTCATATTGTATACCAACAAAAAACATTCTCAGTTTTCATATAGGGTTTGCATAATTTCAAACTTTTTTATGGTCATTTATAAAATCCGACACTTTTACAGTCAACCTGGATAAAAATAAACTTACAGTATCTTCCACTTATATTTATATACTTCAGACAAACATCTTTGCTAGACGCTCAATTACCAAGATTGAGTATTTACCTCTTTATTACGATTCTATTGTTTGTGATTCGCAGCAGAAAATATAGTGGTATTTTAATTTTGGTTTTTTTTTTTGTTTCACTTGATATTTTTATTTTAACAAAAGCTTTTTTAATTCTTAAAGATTTTATCCGTTCTGCATTCCAATACAAAGAAATCACAAAACAGGAAGTTCATAAACAGACACAAAATTCGTGCATTATTTATTTTTCCATTCCAAATTTTCACGCTACCCTTCTAAAAATTAATTCGCCCTGGATTTTTAATTTCTTTAATTTTTTTTTTTTGGAGTATATAAAACTAATTTGAAGTTCCCTTGACAACAACATTCAATTACATTTCCGAATTCAATATCAACTTCTTATTATTGAATATTGTTTCTTGTTTATTCTATTTTCCCGTCCTTCCTTTTTATATAACAAATTCTACAAGAGATACCGATTCGTCCAGGTGATACACGGTTTAAACCTTTATCAAAGATCAATTGTTTACACCAACTTTTTTTTTTAAAAAAAATTATTATTATTTTTATTTAGTTTTATTAATTCAACTTGCTAACCTAGTCAACCAATATTTTTAATCCCCTTTACAAAATCCCGAAATTAGAATTAGAAGCATTCGACCTTACGCGTATATCAGCCTAGACCAACATAAGTATCAGTTGTTTTAAAGTTACAATTCAGACTTACTACTAATTGTATAATCCACTGGTATTGAACATTTAGTATTCATAGCTCATATCATTATTTCATTTGATAACAAACATATAACAGTACTGGATTGCATAATCATATCAAACCTAAACTAAAACACCATTTAAGAGAAATCGTCAAAGCTTTTTTTTTTGTATTCGTTACCTTGTTGCCACCAACTATATCACATTTTTGTTCAATTCAGTTATTCGCGTGTAACCTAGCCGTATTGCTCAAGCTTAACGTTAGATTTCGGTAACTCACATCAATTGACATTTTTATACACTGCAACACATAAACACGCCTGTGGTAAGAAAACAAAAGAAAAACCTATTGATATTTTTTAACCAATAGAGATATCGTATAACAAGCACTTGCACACCATTTAACAACGCTATTTGAGAAAAAGAAAAAGAATATACTGTGATTTTATTTTGTAAAAATACAAATCTAAATCACACAATTAGTTAATTACGAAGGATCAACCGTTATATAGAGGAGGTCCTAACTACTTTTTTTTTTTTTGATTCCAATTCAAAGACAGATATCGGGAAGTACAACCACCACCCGGTTACCTGGACCCATTATTTGAATTCACGATAGTAATACTCGAGATATCACTCGTTTGAGAAAAAAGAAAATAAAAAAAAATAAACTATAAGTTTAGTTCTTGGGGTGCCCCTGATCCAGATCAAAAATAAACAAAAACAAACAAACAAAAAAATTTGGTTCGTCTCAAGTACTCGGATTACTACAACTTGATTTGTGCCTAAATACCACTTTGCAAAAAATACTTGCCGTCAAATAATCACTCCTAAAATTTATAATCAAGGTGTGTATCCCATTATTCCATACAGATATTGGATATACTTTAACTTGAGAGCAATCTACAATAGTGTTTTCTTTTTCCTCAATTTCATTTACTGATCTGTATTATAATATCCAAACTGTTTGTTGATTCATATGCATCTGTCGATAACAAAGTACTTAAAATGTCCAATAACCCACATAGAACACATAAACGACAGAAATCGTCAGTGCTGAACCCTGGATATTACTTCACACCTGAAAACAAGCTGGAGATACAGCAACAACCACTGCAACTGCAACTGCAAGAGACCCAGCAACAACAACAACAACAGCAGCAGCAGCAGCAGCATTCTCAAACGCACAATATATATGATAATGACAACTACATGAATTACAACTTTCCACCCACTAGTAATAGACCCAGAGCATCAACAATAGCAGCAGCAGCAGCAACAACAGTACATCCGGGAAGCGAATTGTCCCATGAAAGTCACTCTGTGCATACTTCGCCTTTGAAACGAACAGCATCATCAGAACTTGATCAACCTATTCCTGCCATGGTGCCATCATCTCCACTAGTCAGTTCAGCACCATATTATTACTCACAGTCTTCTCAACAACAGAATCTTTCGTACCATGATCAACAACAACAACAACACCAGCAACAACAATCTACTCCACAAGGTCAACAAATTTCACTGCTGTCACAACAGATTCTGCAGACAGGAGTACCGCCACCACTATATGGTACTAGTTCAAGTATTCCTCCTGGCTCTACAATGCAACCTAGTACTTCGTTTGCATTTCACACTTCGCATTCAACATATAATCCTTCATTTGACTCTTCTAATTTATATAACCTGGCTTTCAGATTGCCAGAATACCCAACTACCAGCTCGAACACATTAATGTCTACCACAGGTGGTAAACAGTATCAACAATCTTCTGCATTATTACCATCTGGTACATTGCCTCCATCCATTTTAGGCACATCATCGCTGCATGTTTCTGCTTTGCGGCAACATCAAAAAAATAATTTGTCCATTTCTTCCCATTTGACGTTATTTAGTCTAAGTGGGAACAATTCCTCACAATTGCAGTCACAAGGACCCTCGTTTCAACAAGCTGGAACTGGAGTGGATGATATTAAACGTTCCTCAAAGGAATCAACAGCCATCCTCAATGATTTGTTGTTTAATTTAACCTCTGTTGATGGTTCAAATATCAATACGTTTTTGTTATCTATATTAAGAAAAATCGATTCACCTTTGACTTTGGATGACTTTTACAATTTGTTATACAATGACAGACAACGTACATTGTTGGACAATTCTAATTACCAAAACCGCATTGACAAGACGGTCGTAAGTCCCAATGACACAGACATGACAGTTACCATAATTAATCAATTGTTGAATTTTTTCAAAACTCCTAGTATGTTGGTTGATTATTTCCCAAACTTAGAAGATAAGGATAATAAATTGACAAATATAAACTACCATGAATTGCTTCGTACATTCCTTGCCATCAAAATTTTGCATGATATTCTAATCCAGTTGCCAATAAGTGAAGACGATGATCCTCAGAACTACACCATTCCTAGATTGTCTATCTATAAAACTTATTATATCATCTGTCAGAAATTGATTGCAAGCTATCCCAGTTCATCAAATACAAGAAACGAACAACAAAAGTTGATTCTTGGTCAATCCAAACTTGGTAAATTGATCAAGTTAGTGTATCCCAATTTATTGATCAAACGATTGGGAAGCAGAGGTGAATCAAAATACAACTATCTTGGAGTAATGTGGAATACAAATATTGTTCAACAGGAAATCAAGCAATTATGTGATGACCACGAATTAAATGATTTGAATGAGATTTTCAATAGTGATAATAATAATCCGTTTGCATCAATAGCTCCTAGTGGACCTGCAACCGCAAGCTCAACACCAAGGCGTGGAATAAGTCATAAACGGACTTCTTCTAAACAAAAAATTAAAACAGAGCATCTTTCTGGTAATCCATTTTTACAGCCGCTTCAAGCCTCGCATCATCATCATCATAGTCACCACCATCAACAGCCTCCTCAGGAATCATTGCAGCAACAATTGACGGAACATATTACAGCACCCCGTTTATCATTCTTAAAAAACGACACAAAATACCCCACGGATGCCAACCTATCCCTATTGGATGATGATAATTGGTTTGTTAGGTTAAGCTATGAATGTTACGCCAGACAACCTGCTTTAAACCGAGAGTTGATTCATCAGATCTTTCTTAAAAATGAATTCTTGTTAAATAATTCGAGTTTGTTGCGTAATTTGATGGATTCGATTATAAAACCGTTGGTGATGCAAGAAACTTATGCGAATGTCGATTTGGTTTTATATTTGGCGATCCTCATTGAAATTCTACCTTATTTGCTATTACTTAAATCATCCACCAATATCAATTTGTTAAAAAATTTAAGATTAAATTTGTTACATTTGATAAATAATTTTAACAATGAGTTAAAAAAATTAGATTCACCAAAGTTCCCAACAGAAAGGTCTACAATTTTTTTGGTAATAATTAAGAAGTTGATCAATTTGAACGATTTGTTGATCACTTTTATCAAGTTGATCAATCGAAATATTTGCAAGACCACGATGTCAAGTGATATTGAGAACTTTTTAAAGATAAACTCCCAGACAGTTAAATTAGATGATGATGATAATAGTTTTTTCTTTAATTTGAATACTACATCTATGGGGGAAGTGAACTTCAATTTCAAAAACGAAATTCTATCAAATGACTTGATTTATACGTTAATTGGCTACAATTTTGATCCTACTACAAATAATGAGTTGAAAAATTCCATTTCTATGAACTTTATAAATGAGGAGATCAACATTATTGATGAATTCTTTAAAAATGATCTATTGAATTTTTTGAATACGGATTTCCATGGTGGTCTTGATGACGACAATGGTGAGGAGGATGATGACGAAGAAGCTGATCCTAGTCCTGCTCACCCAATTGCTGCAACTGGATCTCAGGGCTCCTTATCACCAGAACCGGTGTCAACTGGTAACCCATCAGTTCCACCTACTAGAAATACTTCAATATCTGAAGTTAACGCGGAGAATAAACGTGGGAATGAAGTTGTATTAACTCCGAAAGAAACTGCTAAATTGAATTCTTTAATTAATTTGATTGATAAGCGATTGCTTTCTAGTCATTTCAAGTCCAAATATCCAATCTTGATGTACAACAATTGCATTTCATTTATCTTAAATGACATTTTGAAACATATATTTTTAAAACAGCAACAGCAACAGTTGCAAAGTTCCTCTAGTCAATTACATGATACACAACCGTTGACTCAACAAGATTCAGCTACAGGAATTAGTGGTGGTTCGTCAAGTGCTAACAATGCTAATAATAGTTTTGGGAACTGGTGGGTCTTCAATTCATTTATACAAGAATACATGAGTTTAATTGGAGAATTGGTTGGTTTACATGATAATTTAGTATAGACGTTGTTCTGATATTTTTCCGATTGTTTTTTTTTTTTTACTTTGGTTCTTATTGATTTTCTTATCTTTACGTTTTATTTTGCTTTTAAAGTGTTGAACATTAATTTCCGTTAATATTGTTATTTTCATTTTAATCTTAATTTGCCTCAGTTATGTTTTTGTGACTTTTTACTTTTTACTTTTGTTTTGTTTTTGTTTTTTGGTTTAGTTTTATTTATTTAATATTATATAGTATTTTCATTAATTAGCTTTATAAAGCAAACAATTGACATCTTCTGAAGACCAGAGTTGGAAACAATAAAAGGATTTAATAGATAAGATTATTTTTACTAGACATTGTTTGGGGCGCATCTTCTTCTGAACTACTTTAATTGCATGCCTAATGTGGACAGGCGCGGAAGGGACAACGATCCCGCGTCCCTCGGCATTAACTATCAAATCAAGATAATATTATCTTTCAAAAAATAAAAATATAATATATAAATTGTTAATTTCCTTGAACAAACACTTTTTGTTGGTTTCTTTTCTATATTAAAGGCTTTTCATCAACACTTGAATTCAAAATGCCACATAAAAAAGTTGTCATCGTAGGTGGAGGTATATCAGGAATAAAGGCTGCGACAGATTTGTATAAGAGTGGTATTAAAAGCACAGTCATTTTAGAAGCACAACCTCGTTTAGGTGGACGATTGTTCACAATCGAATCCACACACAATAAAGGAACAACATATGATTATGGTGCATCGTGGTTTCATGATTGTTTAAATAATCCATTGTTAGATAAGGCCCAACAGTTGGGTAATGTCAAATATTACTTTGATGATGGGAAGTATTTATATTTCAATGAATTTGAAGGAGAGATTGAGAAATGGAAATTTGAAACTGTTCTTGAAGAAATGATGACATATTTCCAATTGGTTTATAAACAGAACCCTGGTAAGTCGGATATTTCTGTGAAACAGTTAGCACAAGAATATGTTGACAGGTATCGAAATATCTTAACAGAAGAACAAATTGATTTGTCTTTGAGTGCTGTACGAATGTGGAGTGAACTATGGCACGGTGAATCATGGGATTTACTCTCTGGTAAGTATTGTTTTGCCGATGATGGGCACTTGGGTAGAAATGCATTTGTTAAAAATGGATATAATACAGTTTTCATCAACGAGTTGAAAGAATTGCCAAGAACATATCGAGATTCCTCAATCAAATTGAATGCTCAAGTTTGCAAGATTGACTACACGAATAAAAAGAGAATTCTTGTTTATCTTAAAGATGGTAGAACATATTCTTGCGATTATATAATAGTGACAATTCCACAAACAATTTTGAAAATTACTAATCCGAACGATGCAAATTATATTCAGTGGGTTCCAGAAATACCTCCTAATATTCAAAAAGTTTTACCGGATGTTTATTTTGGCTCTTTAGGGAAAGTGGTTTTGGAGTTTGATCATTGCTTTTGGCCAAGAGATGTGGACAGGTTTTATGGTTTGACAAACGGTGTCCCCTCACAAGATACAATCACCGTCGATGCTTGGGATTATCCCACAATATTAATCAACTACCAAGCTGTAAATAATGTTCCGTCTTTAGTTGCGTTGACTCAAAACCCTTTATCGAAATACATTGAGAATTTACAACCACACGAAAAGCAACAAAGAATCTGGTCAATCTTCAAGCCATTGATTGCAAAAATTTGTGAGCGGAACGGGATTCAGAAAATACCAGAACCTCATTCAATTTACCATACACCCTGGAACAATGAGTCATTGTTTAGAGGTAGTTACGGAACGTCCTTGGTCGGCACACAAGACCCTTCAGCTGTCATTAAAGCTTTTGTTGATGGGTATCAAAATAGAATCAGATTTGCAGGTGCAGAGACTATGGATGATAGTTCTAATGGGTGTGCACATGGAGGTTGGTTTTCTGGTCAAAGAGAGGCCCAATTTATAGTACAACAAGAAGCTCAAAAGAAAGTAGATTCGAAATTGTAAAGTGGTAGAAATTTAATATATATTATGACGTAGATTTTGTTCCATCGCATCATGTAGAGAATTGCAACAAAAAAAAAAAAATTTAAAGATTTGAAAAAAAAAAAAAATTTTAATAATTCACTCTCCAGTTTAAATCCACCAGCCCTTACCATGCCAACAGAATTAGAAGAGTTGGTGTCATTTTTGCATTCACCACAACCTGCTGTTTCTCAGATAGCGTTAGACAATTTGGTTGGTTATTCCACTGGTCCACACCAAAAAGTGTTTAGCTACAACAATTATGAAGCCATCAAGGACTTGAAAAATATAAGCAAATCTAATGGTAAAACTTTGGTTAACCAATCCGTAACTATTTTAGCAAATTTATGTGATGATTTGGTTATGAGAAACTTGATTGTTGAAGATGAAGAGTATTTGAAATATTTGGCTACACAAATTATTAATATTAAAAATAGCAATGCTGATTTAATGTGTATTTTATTGACTAATTTAGCCAAAAATGATGCCATAAACAAAGTATTAGATTTTGAAGTGGAATTAGATGATGAACATAAAAAAGTGTTTTCATCGAAAAAAGTCATTGATTGTTTAATGGACTGTTTTGTCAAAGGTTATGATAGAAAGTTGAATGAATATGCCAATTACGATTATTTATCTTATTTCTTTGCTGATTTGTCTCGTTTCAAACAGGGGAGAACTTATTTTATAACTGAACAAACCTACGACGAAGTGGTTCCATTGTCAAAAGTTTTGGTTTTTACAGAAAAGTATGACGACAAGATTAGAAGAGAAGGGGTCGCTTCAACCATCAAAAATTCGTTGTTTGATACCAATGCCCATATGAAATTATTGACAGATCCTAAAATCAACTTATTACCATTTATATTATTGCCATTAGCTGGACCAGAAGAAATTGATGAAGATGAAATGTTTGAGTTACCAGAGGAGTTACAATTGTTACCTAGTGATAAAAAAAGGGAACCATTGAGTGGAATTCTTTGCATTCATTTGGAATCTCTTTTACTTTTATGTACTACTAGAGCAGGTAGAGAATATCTTAGAGAAAAGCATGTTTACTCAATTATTAAAGAGTTGCATAAAGCTATAGAGATAGAACAAGTGACGGATTTGTGTGACAGAGTGGTGCAGATGTTGAAGAGAGACGAAGCACCAGAAACTGCCGAAATTGAAGAAATAGAAAGTGATTCAGATGATGATAAAATCGTTGAAATTGTATAATATTAATTAAATAGACTTTATATTATAAAACTACTCTGCATTGTTAATTTTGGTTTATTTCCACCATTTTCCTTGCTGGCTGGTCTTAGACACCATTACTAGTAATCTCTATATAATTAGTCTTTAAGAACTAACTTCCCGTCTACCAATCGTAAGTTTTGTTTGACGATACTGATAATTCTTAATTTATTATCCTTATGAGCGCTAACCCTGCTCTTTAATCCCATTAATAATTCCTTTGTAGTCAATGGTTGATCTTTCACAATATCCAAAACATCTTTGACGGTTACCAATAAATTGTCTGGTCCAGCATCATTCAAATCCATTCCACTGCTTGTAGGACTAGCATTTGTAGTAGGGGAAGCAGGAGGAGGTGGTGACAATGTTTTTTCTTTTTTAACTTTGATATTGTCATCCAATTTAAGTTTCTTTCTTGGACTGGTGGCTTCTGGAGAGGGGCGTTTGCGTGCTTGGGGATTCCAATCACCTGCTGGCATGGTTCCCAAAAATGATGGTGGAGCTTTGATAATCACAAAACCATCTCCAATGCTTTTGACAGTTACCTCTCTTGCACGGAATGTCTTATTTGTATTGTTTTCAGTTTGTGAATCACTTAATGGCTCCTTCTTAACTTGAACTTCCTCTTCACTTTCTTCTTCACTTTCCAAATCAGACTTGGAGAGATATGGCATTAATCCATCTTCTTCATCACTGTCATATACTCCACCTTCACGTTTATTCAACACTTTTCTTAACTTCTTGCCTTCTTTATCGACTTTTCTGGTTTTTTCAGTTTCAAACAAATCGTCCAAATCATCTTCTGCTTCTGCCTCCAGTTGCCCATCAAAATGGGCAGCTTTCAACATTTCTTTTTTGATTTTTTTCTCCGACAATTTATTTTCTTCTTCATCTCCATCCATAATAGGAGCTTCCTCATCATCAGCAAATTCTTCATCGTAATCTAAATCATCATGATCAGAATCTCTATCATTTCCTGATCCGCTTCCACCCAAAACTGTTCTCATTCTTCTTCCAGAGCTTCCATTGCTTATATTTGCTATCACACTCCCATTGGCTGCAGGTGAATTATATCTAAATCTTTGATCGGGTGTACCTTCAGCAATTGATCTGTCCTCCATATGTTTCATCAACCATCTAGGTACACTGGAGTTTCTTTCCATTTTTGCTTCTGCCTCTTCCAAAGTCAAAGTGGCATACCGATTTCTAGGTGTGAATCTGTACACTTTTTCAGCAGGAATCATTTTGAATCCGTCTTTATCAAAAACAAACAATACATGTTGTTGTTCCGTTGATCCTGCCTCATAATTCCCCACAAACACGTTTTTCCCATCATAATCCTCTATTACCCAAGGATAATGCTCTTCGTATCTCAATTTTCTTTTTTCTTCATTCATGAGATTAATCTGCCTGGTTTTACGCTTGAACAAATTCTTTCTGTTCTTTCTTGCTCCGCCATCAGGGGCCACTTGAGACATATCTGCTTGGTTTTTATTTAGTGTTGGTTTTTCTGGAGCTACTTTTGCTGCTTCAGCTGCAAGTTTATCCTTTTGTTCCTTTTCTTCTGATTCTTCAATTGGTTTTGTTGCTTCTTCTTTTTCTTCCTGTTTCAACTTTTCCATTTGTTCCTTCTCTCTTTTCCTTTGATCTAATTCCTCACGGGTTAAATGGAATTGCATGTTTCTAGGATCTTTTCTGTGCAATCTCACAGGTCTGGTAAAATCTTTGGTAATATTTACGTCCTGTTTAGTAGCAAATTTCATTATATGAAATCTAATATCTTTGACATCCTCTTCTGTGCATGACTTTAATGGGATGGTTTGCCATTCTTGTTGTTTGCTAGGTGAGGTAGGAGCAGAACCAGAACCATCTTCCTTTTTCACTGTGACTTCCTTCTTGATTTGAGAATCTGGTTGACTCATATTCTAAACAAAAAAAAAAAAAAAAACAGGATAATGAATTGATTTGGCTCGTCTTCTAGGAAACAAATGGCCTTGAAGACTGGGATTTGGTAGACAATCAATTACCACAAGCAAATAAAGCAGTTATGGATTTCTCTCTTTTTTTTTTTCTTTGGCATGATTTTGCTAATTTTTTTTTCGTTCTTGAATTTGTTAGCAATTGCACGACTTCGATATCTAGATAATAAAACAAGGAAAGGGATGGTATTGCTTTCAGTACTTGTTGAGTGAACTTAGTCATGGTATTGTGTAGAATAAAACTAATAAGCTGTGAATTACCGCCCATGATTGCTTGTATGTTCCAGTGATTAGTTTCCACGTCATTTTGTTTTTTAATTCAAGATTTGTGGACATTGCAATGACAAAATGCAAAGTGCATTAGATTGTCCATTCGAAAATGTATCATCTATGCATCGGTGACAAATCATTATCATGAAAGAAACTGGCCAGAATTTGATAATTCATATTGTGTGGGATCTGGATGTTGGACTGAGTGCTGCCGATGGAAGTTATAGAGCAAGCTTGCAAAATTATGCACTTATCATAAACATTTTGTTTCTTCTCTTAGTTATCATATCATATTGTATGTCATTCAACTTTAGTAAAGTATAAAGATTTGTATTGTAAACATCACGAAGAAGGTGAGTGTTTATTTTTATTATTATCAGATCATAAAAAATATGGGGAATCATTCGCGACTCACTCACCCACGTTTTCACCCAATATAACATGGGTTTTTTTTATATTTCATAGTATGATTTGAACCTTATTTATCCAATTCAAACCACCGGTATTCATATTAACCAACTACAATTGTGGAAGTATTGTTTTAAATACATATTTTGCTTTTTTCTTTCTTTTGCCAAACAACCAAATGGTTGGTTTATCACAATTGCTTAATGCTGGGTTTATTTTAGGTGGGCAATCTGTTTTCCAAAATGTGGCTGCTCCACATCAAGCGTCAATAGAACAATATAATATCGTCAAGTATCTTGGTGGCAGTGGTCCGTATATTCAAAATTCAGGGTATGGGATTTCCACAGAAATACCTGAAAAATGCACGATTGAACAAGTTCAAATGATTAGTAGACACGGTGAAAGATTTCCTAGTAAAGGAGATGGGAAATACTTTAGTTCAGTGATGGAAGTTTTTGAAAAATATAATGGTAAATTTCGTGGTGATTTATCCTTTTTAAATAATTATCAATATTTTGTTACCAATCCAGATTATTATGAAAAGGAAACTACTCCTCAAAACTCAAAGGGTCCATATTCTGGAACTACAAATTTATTACGCCATGGGGCATATTTTAGAAAAAGGTATCAATCACTCTTTGACCAAAAAGAAAGGCTTGTTGTGTTTACTAGTAATTCTGGGAGGTGTTATCAAAGTGGTGAGTATTTTGCTCGAGGGTTTTTAGGAGATGATTACTCAAATGACAACGTTGAATTTGTTGTTGTTGATGAAGATAAAAAAATGGGTGGTAATTCGTTGACTCCAAGATACGCTTGTAAAACTTTAAATCAAGATCTACACAAAGATTTGATAAGCCAGTATGATAAAACCTATTTAGACGATATATTGTCGAGATGGTTGGTAGACAATCCTGGATTAGAAATAAGTACAGATCAAGTTTCGTCATTATTTCTTTGGTGTGCGTTTGAGATTAATGTTCGAGGGTATTCTCCATTCTGTGATCTATTTACAAAAGATGAGTTTATAAGAAGTGGATACCGGAACGATATTGTCAATTACTATGAAACTGGTCCAGGTAATAATATGACAAAAGTAATTGGTTCACCCATGGTGGATGCATCATTGAAAATGCTTCAAGAAAATTCAAAGATTTGGTTGACATTTACCCATGATACTGATATTGAAATGTATTTGACATCTTTAGGGTTGATTGCTCCACTGGAAGATTTACCCGTTGATCGAGTTCAATTCCCCAATCCATATAATGCAGCAGAATTTTTCCCTCAAGGTGCTAGAATTTATACTGAAAAATTGAAATGTGGTGATAAACAATATGTTAGATTTGTTGTGAATGATGCAGTTTACCCGTATCCTGGTTGTAGTAGTGGTCCAGGATTTACCTGTGAGTTGAATGATTTTTTCAAGTTAATCAGAAGTCGTTTACATGATGTTAACTATAAAGTACAATGTGAAGTAGATGGACCAGCAGAGTTGACATTTTATTGGGATTATAAAGATAAAAAGTATAATGCACCATTGATAGATCAATAATTAGTCAAATTCTTGACTAGTTTATATATTTATGTACTAATAGAATCAAATGTATGTTCAAAAAAAAAAAAGCATCTTTCTGTCATTATATAGTTCTATTGATTGATGGTTGTACTGGGAAACATTGATTTGCATCTTTTTTGGTGGACCAAGTCTCTCCCCGGTTCAGGTCTCCCAACTTCCTCCGCACCGGTTGTAGATCTGAAAAAAAAAAAGTCAACTAAAGGAAAACCAAAAAAATACCCAATAACTTTAACTATAATCAGAATCCATAAAAACAGTTAAAACTTTATTCAGATCGTCAAATCTGCTTTTTTTAAGGCTGGCCATTTCCAATAAATTATGTCTATAGTAGTTCAAGATAAAGAAGATCAAATTTTGACTCAGTTGGAACATCCTCAACTCGATACCAAATCCCCGCCAAAATATATTGCATATCTAGCAGGTGTTTGTTCCGGGATAAATAAAAATTTAGTGGGGCATCCATTTGATACATGGAAAAGTCGATTACAAACAGCTCCTAAGGGGAGATTTAAAGGACCTATTGATTGTGCTTGGCAAACATTGAAATATGAAGGACCATTTGGGTTTTATAAAGGGTTTACTCCACCATTAGTGGGTTGGGTATTTATGGATTCAATAATGCTTGGTTCATTACATACATATAGAGAACTTGTCAAAGATTATATATACCCCCATGAAAAGAAATTACCATTACTTGGTCATATGATAGCAGGGTTAGGAAGTGGATTGACAGTGAGTTTTGTTGCCGCTCCCATTGAACAATGTAAGGCAAGATTACAAGTTCAATATGATAAAAAATCAAGAACATATAGTGGTCCTATTGATGTTGCTAAAAAAGTGTATCAAGCCGCTGGTATAAGAGGGATATATTCTGGTTTAATATCAACGATGATTTTTAGAACAAATTTTATATTTTGGTGGGGGTCATACGAAATTTTCACACAATATTTTGAAAAAAACACCAAAATGTCGACTCCATCAATCAATTTTTGGGCTGGTGGATTATCTGCTACTGTGTTTTGGATATTTGCTTATCCGGCAGATGTTGTTAAACAAAATATAATGACAGATTCTCCTATTCAATCAGAAAAGAAATTTCCAAGATGGATAGATGCGGTAAAATATATTTATAAAGAAAAAGGGTGGCATGGATTTACTAAAGGGTTTGGTCCAGCTATATTAAGATCATTCCCTGCCAATGCAGCTGCACTTTTAGCATTTGAATGGGTGATGAGACTACTGAAATAAATATTATAGATCTAATAGATTGTCTTATAGAGTTATATAGGCTGCTATTTTTTTGTTTATTTATTTATTTATTTATTTATTTAATTGTTGAATTATTGCATTTTAGAAGCCCTAATAATCCCATGTTTTCTCACTTCTTGGTCCATTAATTCTCTTATTTTATGACTTCCAGCAATACCAATTGATAATACTGATTCTAATCTATCTAATGGCATTTTATCTTCTAACAATAATAATGCTAATTTCTCACTTTTACCAATAACACCAATTGTTAAACAGCTCATGTCATGTTCTTCTAAATTATTTACATCCAATAAAGGAGTTTGATCATATAATCCACAAGATACTCCACTCACGTAATCATACATTGATATACCAGCGTCAATGAGTGCTAATGTGATAGAATTAATAATTGTAGCCAACATTCCTCCATCTTGACATAATACTTGAACATTTATAACAATATTTGTTCTTGGATATAAATTTATCATCACACTTTCTTCAAATGTTTTTTCTAAAGTAGTTTTAAGTTCAACTAATCTTCTTTCATTTCTACTTCGTTTTTTCCTTTCAAAAGTTGAAAAACTTGCAATATTTAAATTCACTTCTATATTTGCTCGTTCAGAATGTTGTTGAGATCTTAATGTTGGTTCTATTGGTCCTTGTACTGTACACATCACTTTGGTATTACCTTGTTCAACGTATGAGGAACCATCCGATGAGTTTGGATGGGTATTGATACGACATTCAAATCTACGTAATTCATTCCATCTTCTTCCATCTATTCTAAGTCCTTCTGGTGAATATAATTCCATTTTGATTGAGTAGTTGGTCTATAATATTTGAGTGTAGATATTAGGGAAGCTAAGAAAGAATAAAAAAAGGTTCAATAATGTCATCGAATTTAGTTTATGAGCTGCGAGAAAATGGTTGAAAAAAAAAAAAAAAAGTTCCTTTTGAACTATCATCTCTCTATGCAAATTAAAACTATCTATAAACTCTGTATAAACTTCATCGTACACCAACAATTACTTAAAAAGAAAAACACAGAAGAATACAATAATCCGTTATCAAAAGTGTTTTCTCCTAAAAATTCCAATTTATATGCAAAGTAAAGCCAAGTAGCTTGTGAAATTATCCACAACAATAAACAACTTATACCAGTAATCTTATTTGTAGTTAATAGATTTGTTTGAGACAAGAAATGTGGGAGGAATATCAAGAACCAAATAAAATATTGTGATGTAATGACTTTATTGAATGCAACAAACACAAAAGTTTGAATGAATAAACTTGATATTAAATCTTTTCCAGCAAATATCAATGGGATTATAACAGCAGATAATAATAATTGTGGGATAAATGCAATTTTTTCAATATCAAATTTATTTGAATTTTCTAATGATAATAATGCTGATTTGTAATATAATACCATGTTATAAACTGAAAAATTATGACGATGATCAATTCTGGTGATATGATACAAATAAGAATTATCAATAAATTCCCATCCATATTTTAAAAACATCAAATAATTAATTGTTGCCAAAGTAATCAAAGTAATAATAAAATGTTTCAAGTTTTTGGAATTAACAAGATTAATACCAGGAACATTAGCCCAAAATGGGGTTTCTTTAAATGATAAATAATAAAGTATACTTGGTAAATATATTATAGGATAAATTTTAAAATGAATAGATACTCCCAACCATATGGCTGATAATATAATATTGTTTTTATCCAACAAATAGTATAATGACAACATAATCATTACTGTTAATACACTTTCAGCAGATCCTCGAGTACTTATAGTAATCACCATGGGATTTAATAACCAAATAGAAGATAATATCATTTTCTTCTTTTCCGATAATTGCTGTTGTTGCTGTCTTGATAAAAGTTTCAATATAATGAGTCCAGTAATAACATCACTAAACATAAATAACAATTTACCAAAATGATACCAGTATTTACCAAAATTATCAGGTATTAACATAATTGCCAAAATGGGAGTATATCTATATGTTTCTCTAAGATATGGCGATAGACCTTGATAAACAAATTTTGATGCATCATTGAATACAAGATAATCAATATCAGTATATTTCACTGGCATATATTCATCTTGGTACAATCCAAAAAAGAAGAACCCAAATCTTAATAGAATTGAAAATGTTATAAGATATTTCAATTGACTCATAATTTTCTTTCAATTAAGAGGGGGCGAACAAACGTGATGTGTTTCAATAATTTGTTTGGATATCTATTTGGAATCGGATGACGTTAAGAAAGTTTAACATCACACAGGATTTGAAGATTTGTTTATGTAAACGAAGATATTTCAAAGTGAAAGAGAGAGAGAGAGAGAAAAAAAAATGTGTGCGTGAAAGATCTTCCAGTTTTCCCTTCTCCACGAATCTTACAAGGCTAGAACATGTCTGCCACTACTAACACACAAGAAGATATTTACATAGAATATTTGAATTATGATTGGGATTCATTCCAAGAATTTCAAGATGGTTTACAGGAAATCTTGGATAATTATTTGCAGAACTTAAAGGAACAAGATCCATCCATTACTTCTATACCTAATTTAGACAAACAACAATTGATAAATCAAGCCAAATCATTTTTCTTTTGTAACAAAACCGGGAATATTATAAATTTGGATGATTATGAAGATTGGAAATTACATAGTGGAGATAAATTTGCAAAAAATAAACAAATTGAAGAAGAGTTGGGCAAAGATATATCTGAGAATACTACGACAAATGATCAGACCAATTCTGACCCACCATACTCTTCAAACTATCAAGAGGTGGTAGAGTTATTAATGCTGGGCAAACCTATACCTGGGATCAAGCAGATACCTGATACAGTGTTGACAGATCAAGGATCAACTGCTTCTGCTTCACAAAGAACTAAACCGTGGGAAAAAAATAGGCTGCCAGAAACTACCGAGGATGTTTCTTTTGTATAGAGTAATGTTGATTCATTTGTTTATAGTCAATGATATGTTTTAAAAACTCATGTTGAAGGGACGGGAATAATCAAGCTTTTCAAGGTCCAATTGGAAGAAGAAGTGGTTAAACAAGATGATCTTGAGGAGTCGGTCTTCTAAAGTTTATTTCATTTAGAAATAGAAGCTAGGTTGTAATGTAGACTTAAGAAGAAGAAGAAGGTTGGTTGGCGAATTAGTGCACTTTTGTTCATTTTTCCTAAAAGAGAAATGGTTCCTAATACAGTTAATATAATTGAATTTCTAATGTCCTAAGTTCAATATAATTCTACACTATAAAGAACCCTCAATTCATATTGTAGACATTGATATAGTAAAGCAAACATTTCAATAGTAACTGTGGGATTAAGTTGATTGTTTCCTGGAAGTAGCTTTCTTCCATAATTATTTTGCAGTTCCTTTTTTCTTTCAAGAGAAATTTCCTGACATAATTACAACCAAAAAAAAGAGAAAAAGAAAACCGTTTAAATCAAAACTCTGTTTAGTATGATTTAACATGAGACCACTAGTAAGATCTATATAGTTTAGTAATTTTGAACAGCACATAATATAAAAGGAGTTCTTTTTACGTGTGGTGGTGGTGGTATTGAGTGGGTTAGACTATGGGAGTCGATTGGTGTATACGAGTGAGAGACAAAGTGGTTAAGAGGTTGTGATTTTTTCTACTTACAATTTGCTGTTCTCTTTTTCATTGTTTCGTTTTATTTGGTTTCATTCTCTCTTTGTATTTTTTTTTTTTTTGGTTGACGTTGACATTTTCTCTGTTTGTATGGATGATTTTGTATTAGTTGTTCTTTTCCGCTCTTTTTGCTGTTTCAAACTTTTTATATAATAATTATCATTCTTTTGTTGTTTTTTTTTTTTTTTTTCAAGAACAAGAACAAGAACAACTTATATATTTGATCTTCCTCTTATCACACCCCCAGGTTTTCCTATTTGTTTTTTTGGGTCTATCAAATATATATATACATATATAGATATATTAGTCACTTCAATTAATTCAATTATATCACTCATCAAATGTCGTATCGTGGTCCTAATCAATTTGGTAATCAACCTCCACATCATGGAATACCTTCTCAACCTCAACCACATATTGGTCCAATATCTTCTAACAAAGGTCCTTTAGAACAATTCGAAGAAGTTGCTAAAAAAGTGGAAGATTGGATTGATGATTATTTTAAAGTCTTGAAACCATACGTCCCAGCAATTGGTAGAGCATTTTTGGTGGCCACTTTCTATGAAGATACTTTAAGAATTTTTACTCAATGGAATGAACAGATTTATTACTTGCACAATTATAGACACTATTGGCGTTGGTTGACTGTTTTATTCTTAATTAATAATATGGTGGTTATGACTGTTGCATCTACATTAGTGATTGCCAGAAAGAAGAATAATATTGCTACTATTGCATTGATCATTGTTGTTATTATACAAGGTATTGGATACGGGTTATTGTTTGATGCTCAATTTGTTTTGAGAAATTTATCAGTTGTTGGAGGATTAGTTTTGGCATTTTCTGATAGTATTGTTAGAGACAAAAGATCTTTAAATATGCCTGGCTTACCAATGTTGAATAACCAAGATAACAAAAAGTATTTCCTTTTAGCTGGTAGAATTTTGTTGGTATTATTATTTTTAGGGTTTGTCTTTTCTTCAGATTGGTCATTGGGTAGAGTTTTCATTATTATAATTGGTTTAACTTCTTGTGCTTCAATTGTTGTTGGTTACAAGACCAAATTTTCTGCAGCTGTCATGCTTATTGCTTTATTCTTATACAATATATTTACCAACCAGTTCTGGGCTTATGCATCTCAAGATGCTAGACGTGATTTTTTGAGATATGAATTCTTCCAAGTCTTGTCAATTGTGGGAGGATTATTGTTAGTGGTTAATGCAGGTGCTGGTGAATTTTCTATTGATGAAAAGAAAAAGATTTATTAAACTAGAATGAGTCTTACTAACTAACAAACAACCCCCTTTCCTCCCCCTCCAAAGAGAATAGTCAAGGGAATGACAAAGTCTGTAATATTCTGATGTTTTCTTTAATTTTTTGTTTTATAAACTAAAAGTTTGTACTTCGGTGAAATCTTTTGGTAAATAAAATAAGGGTGTCATTTTCAGTGTATCATAATATTCTATATATATAGTACTTAATAAAGGAAGTAAAAGAAAATGAACGGCCCAATAAAGGGTTTGTAATTTGCAATCCACACTAGTAACAATTTAAGGCGCTTAAAGAAAGCCTAAAAACTAAAGCAACAGAAAAAAAAAAAATCTCTTCACCTATTATTACTTTATACACTTTAGACAACATACCATTACAACTAACTTCTACTATTGATGTCTGACAGTGAACAACCTAAATGTCCAGTGGATTATTCCACTAGAAGCTCATGGCTATCCAAATTAACTGGTGATAAAAAGGAAGAACCTAAACCAACACCTACACCTGCATCGGAAGAACCATCTTGTCCGGTTGATCACAATGCTAGATCAGTGTGGGCAAATAACGTATCAGTTCAAGTAACAGCACCTGAAGCTATTGAAACCACGGGCACTTGTGATTCATCTAAAATACCAAATACATTAGAAGATACCTCCACCACAAGTATAGATCTCCCAGCACAAAGAGAACTCAGTTCAATACCTCGGACATCATCAAACACCAATTGGATTTATCCATCCCAAAAACAATTTTTTGAAGCCATGAAAAGAAAAAATTGGGATCCTCATCAAGAAGATATGAAAGTTATAGTACCTATACATAATTTAGTAAATGAAAGAGCTTGGAAACATATATTAATGTGGGAAAAACCTTATTCAGAAAAAACTCAATTGAAATGTGGTGGAATCACTTTAACTAGTTTTAAAGGAGATCTGAAAAAATTAACTCCTAGAGCTTGGATGAAAAGTATATTTGGTTATGATAAACCATTTGATCGTCATGATTGGTTAATTAATCGTTGTGGGGTTGAAATAGAATATGTGATTGATTTTTATTCTGGTCAAAATAATCAAGTTTATTTGGATGTTAGACCTAAATTAAACAGTTTAGAAGGTATAAAAATGAGATTTGGTAGACCATTCGGGTTCTAATCCAAATAAAAAAAAATAAAAATAGACAAACCCTTCCTACTGTTTAAATTTTAAATTTATATATATATATATATATATTTATATATTTATATTTTATAAATAGGGTGTTCTCTTTCAATAGGAATTCTTGTATATATACATGATTATTTATATATTCCCACTTATTGGCGGGGGAAAAATTAATTTATCTTCTACCCATAAATTGACCGGATTGACCTAATTTTTGCATATTTTCACCAACTTGAACATTAGTTTCAAAATATTTGGCTACACATCTATCAAGACATAAAGCTTCTTGTTTAGAAATATCAGCTTCATTATAAGATTTGTTGATACATTTGCTATGACATTGAGAAACTAAAGCATTGAACATCCCAGTAACCATATCTAATTCAGCTTCAGCAGCTTGAAGTTTTTGTTGAGATGAAATTTGAGGAGTAGCACCACCTAAGCCAAACATTATTGTAGTAGTTGTTGTATAATATAAAATTGGTATATAGAATTAATAAAAATGTTTTCCATCATTTTTTTTTTTTTTTCCAGTTGCTTTTGCTTTGCCATTAGTTGAAACTTGTTGAAAAACTTTTTTGATTTGCGACAAGTTCAAATGTCTTACAGTAATTATGTCGCAACCAGTTATATCATTCAAAACTAATACTACTACTTATAAACTTATAAACTATTTCATAACCCAGGAAACGTGATTTGTAAATATCCACCCCATAATAGTTCTTCAATAGGGAATTGTTTTCTCAATTCACACATATCCTTTTTATGTTCTGGTGCTATATTTGCTAATCCTTGTGCTAGGGTAATTGTTTTGCCATTAATACATGCGCTGCCGCCAATGTGTGAGAATCGACAATTGGTAAAATATGGTTGATAAGTAGTTGTATCAGAAACAGCTTGACTAACATCATAATAATATCTCATAAACCTCCAGATTTGCGTTCTTGTATTCAATACTGCTACTCGTAATAAATTCTTATTTTCTGCAGCTAATTGTAACGTAGCAAATCTTGAAACATCAAATTTATCACTAGTATATGGCTCAGTGTCATAAAATCGTAAATGACTATTTTTAACTCCACCGACAATAAACAAATAATCTCTTTCTTCATTTCGATAATATACTGCTGTATGATGACAACAACGAAGTTCTGCTTCCTTTAATTGGGGTTCAGCAACTTGATTTTCTGGACTAAGGGTTTTAACTTCTTCATCTTCATCGGGCTTCTGTGATATATTATAATAATCAAAGGCAAATGTAACAATCTTTTCCCATTTACAAGTCTTGAACACAAATCTGTATAAATCACCATGAAATTTATTATTTTCAGCACAACCGCCTTGAACAATTAATGCTCGAGATTCAAAATATTTTTGGATTTTATATGATTCTCGTTCATTAGATGTTAAATTATAATCCCAAAATTTATCAACACTTGAATTATTGACTTCACTATCTGGTGATTTTTTCTCAGTAGTATTCAAATTTGAAAATTGTTGCTTTTCACTTTCTCGTTCACTAACATCAATAGTACATGTTTCATCTACACCCAACAGATAATCAATCAAATTATAAGCAAAATAACCTCGTGGCAGAGGCCAGTTTTCATCTTCATCAATAATAATATCACATGTACTATCTGATCCAACTTTGCAAACTAATGCTTCTTTGGAAAAATTGACACTATTGAAAAATGGTGCCTTCTCTGTAGTTGTCAAATCAATTTTTAGCAATTCATTAGTTGCCTTGAATTTCAAAATATTACTTGTCTTTTCCACAACACTTTTGTCTTCGTTTTCTTCCAAAACAAATCCTCCAAATACAAATATTGAGACATTGGCACAAGATTTGAATAATACATTGTTGGTAGCATCTGTTTCTTCCATTGTTTCAATACTCACCGAATTTGTAAACAAATCACTGGGCGTACTAGTAGGTATTTCAAATGTTGAGTTCCTTTTTTCTTCAAATTCAGATCTGCTAAAAGAAGGACTGGGTCTAAATTCAACTGGTTGTTCTTTTTCAAATATATCTTCCTCCAATACATGCTTTCCTGTTCTTTGATTTTGTGAATAATTCTCTGTAGTAAACAGATTGCCTGAAGTGGGTTCTGCTAAAGGAGAACTACGATCAACATTATACCAGGCTTTGAGTTTTATTGGATCAATTGGACTCCGTTTAAATAACAGTGTAGGTGATATTGCCCTTGGCGTCAGTGATGGTATCTTGGTATCAAAACTCTTTGGTATTGGAGAAGCCGTTCGACTACTTGCAGCTGAAGGATTATTTGAATGTAATATCTTCTTCCGAGCACTCTCTGAATAAGTCACTTTCAACGGATGAGGCGATTTGACTGTTTCATTGTGTTTATGTCGATGGAAAATATTAGCTGATCTGCTGAAAACATTGCTCATTTTGGAAGAGTTTGTTGTTCCAGTCGTTCCAGTTGAACTTGGTTGACTAGCACTACTTGAGTTACTGGGATTGCCTCCAAGAACTGATCGAGGTCGATGACTTTCTGTACTTATTGGATGTTCTCTAATTCCAGATGACCGCGTAGTAGATTCATGATTATGCAAGTCTAATGGCTGGGCAGTGTTGATCTTGTGTAAAGTAGGACGACGACCTGCAGTAGTATCCCCCAAAGAGTGAGAAATCTTTTTCATAGTTTCACTATTTTCATAAGTATCTGCCAATGTAACCAGTGGATCCAGGATATTTTTATCCTTTGCATATCCCTCTTGTCTGGTATTGACTTTCTTTGAGGACCCTTTAGATTCAACATCAAATGCAGCCGCTGACAGATGGTTCCCATTAGTAAAGCTGCCATCATGCACTGAATCAACAGGCTCATGGATATTAGAACATATTCCCATACCTATTCTTCCTGCCTTTATTGATTTGTTATTTCGAGCCAATTTGACTTTTGAAAACTTCAATGTTGTTGTGTCAATAATATAACCATCTTCATTTAAAATAACAGTCTTTTCCACAATCCAACAATCTCGATTCTTGTCTGGATGCAAAGATTTATTCTCAATTTGGAATCCACCGTAGAAAAAGAAATGCCTTGATGATATTCTCGTAGATACCATTCCAATAATATTCTTTGGGAATTCTTGCATCAATGCAGTATCTAAATATGTCACCGAACCTCTGGTGGCATTATACTGGAGAAAATAAGGGTTGGGTTCCATGAATGGATTAGTTAATAGTCTTGTATTAACAAATGGCGGCAATTCAAATGGGAAATAGATTTGAACTTTTTCCAAATCAGTATTTGATGGTAACCCTAAATGCTCAAAACTGTTTGTTTCGGATGCACAAAGGCCGCCAAAAATAAATGTTGAATCCTCAATTTCAAAATGATTTTGATAACAAATTGTGGGAACATTAGAAATATATTTCAACCTATCTTCATCATCTTGAACGCGATTTGGAATATTAATTGTGAGTTTAGGAATTGCAAAATAGCCTGAAAATGCCCCAATATGTTCATCCTGATAAATATTCTTATTGGGATTATCTTGGTTTTGCATGGTGATAGCTCCTTTTGTATGATTATCTTGACCCTGATGTGGAACTTCATCTAAATTCATTTCTGGTGTAAATAAAAATTGTAAATCATTATCAGTATCAATTATATTTCGACTACAACTGTCTGGAGCCAAATTGTACTTCAACACTGAATAAGGGATATTAAACTCGTTCCTTAAATCACAACAGCCATAATCAGATTGACTTCGATCAAAAAAGGAAATTGGCCGTGAACTGTTCTGTGATTGATCATGTTCCATCTTGGATTTAGTTTTAGTAGCAGCTAATGAAGAAGACGAATTGGGAATTGAACTAAAACTATTGCCATCTCCATAATCTTCGACCACGTCCAGATTACATTTATTATTTGCTGAATCAATTTGAGTGTTGCCCTTGTAAATCTTTTCTTTGTTTTTGTGTTCGTTGTATCTGTGTGTGTCTCTGTATTTTAACAGTGGGGTAATCATGAATGGATTTGTGCTTCCTTTTATTTTTTTTTTTTTTTCTCTGTTAACGCTCGTGTGGTTATTGTTTTAAAGATTAATTTCAAATATAAATACTTTTGATCTAGATAGATAACAGGGATTGATAAACTTTGTTTCTTATAATTAATAAATTAATTTGAAATTCAATATAATTTTGAAAGCAATTACAATATTATCTTGTCCATTCTTAAAAAATAATAGGAAGAAGTAAAGAAAAAATTTAAAACCAAGAAGGCTCTCTAATCAACAACTTGTTCAATTTGGGTAACAACTCCGCAAATCATTTGCTTATCCTTTATGCAGCTCAATGTGTCATAAAATAACCGTTTCTTTTTTTTTTCACAATAGAATAGAGCCTATCAATACATTAACAATATGTAAAATCAATAATTGTAATCAACAAATCGGTTGATTTTCGTTCAGAAAAGAAAAGAAAAGCTGTAAAAATACTAATTCATTTATTGCTGTCTAGTCTTTTAATAAAGAAAGTCCTCGTATGCCATTATCTGTTGTTTACTACATGTATATTCGGATTGAAACATACCGCCACAGCAAAACCCTAAAAATTGTTGAGGCAATGTCTACCCCTTCTTGGCAATATCGACCAAAAGTTTAGACATTGGGACTGAACATGTCGGCCTTGACCAAAGTGTGAATCTATAAATAAAGTAAAAAAAATCAGTTAGTAAATAGTTAAAATTTATGGTCTGGAATAACTTTTGTTGATACATACATCTTGAATTGAAGCATTGATGAATTGTCTGACTTCTAATGCTAGCCAGACTTTCATCATACTCAATGAGTTTTCATTTCTCAATATCTCTCTACCTTCTTTCAGAACTCCTAATCTTCTCAATACGGGTAACGAACTTTAAAAAGTAAAAAAGGTAATGTTAGTATTAATTCTAGTCTTTATATTTATTCTTCAACTGGATGGTTATTTTTTCCTACTGAACCAAAAACAAGCTGAAAAGCTCCATTTCTTCAGTAGGAAAGCCAAATAGTAACGCGTATACAAACCTTGCAAATAAATCCAAATTAGGATCCAATTGTCTTCCAATTCCCTCTAATAACAAAATTGCCACAACAACTGTAACAAAATCACCTTCCATTCTCACATGGTGATTTCTAACCATTCCCAAAACTTGATCTAATAAATCACCAATACTTATATTTCCTAATGTGAATGTTCTTTGCTTCATTCTATCGACTAATTTTTCCACTTTCAATGCAAAAATCTCCTTATTCAATACTGTTTCTGGGGTTCTGGACCTTTCGGCCATTAATTCGCCAGCTCTGTATCCATCGAATTCTGACAATGCTCTAAATAAATCAATAAAGTTGACTCGATCTTCTTTATTTAATTCGGTTACTAGCCCGACATCTAGGAAGCATATTTCTGCGTGATATCCTTGTTCGTATAGTTCGGCCAATTTCTCACACCATGCATTAGTATTGTCGCCCAATTTCAATAACTCGTTTGTTATTTTGTTTGTCTCCGTTTCGTTCGAAGTTTTCACAATTTTGTATTCCTTCTTATGTCTGTACAATTCATTTTTGTAAAACCGAACCATCATATTTCCTGGATGGAGATCTGCATGAACAAAATTGTCCAAGATCAACATTTTAAGAAATGCATCTAAACCTTTATCACTTACTTCTTTAGATAAATTCTTTCCATAATTCTCTGACAACGATAAAAGCTTACTCAATGGGATCGCATGAATATATTCTTCCACAAGAACGTCTCTAGTGGTAAAGTTCAAATACGGTTTGGGGAAATGAATGTCCAATCTACTTTTGAAATTCTCTCTAAATTTTGCCAAGTTGAGTGCCTCAATTCGAAGATCTAACTGTAATCTCATCAATATAGAAAATTGTTCAACTTCGTCGGGCAAAGACAACCATTCCATTGTTGGGATAACGTTTATTACATTAGCGAAAAACTTCATAATCTTCAAATCACGGTTAATTTTGAGTTCAACTTTAGGATGCAACACTTTTATGGCAACAAATTCATTGGAATCCAAATGTTCTGTGACAACAATATTTTCGAAAAATTGTTCTTGTTTGTCTTCAGCTTGTAATTTCAATTGTTTAACAAGTTTATCTTCATCTTTTTTCGCTCTTTCCAACACTTTGGGTGAGATTTTACCAAGATAAACTTGTGCTATTGCTCCAACACCTAGCGGGGTTTCTTTGAATTCATCAAAGATCTCATCAAAGGGTAAGTTACCAAAACTTTTCGAAATGATTTTTTTCGTCACTTCCAAAGAATGTGCCTTTGCATTAGAATGCAAACTGCCCAATTCATTACACATTTCTTCTGGAAATATATCAGTTCGTGATGCTGCCCATTGTCCTAATTTAATGAAAGAAGCACCTGCAACTTCAGCACTCCAACGCAAGTACCTATACCATAATGTAGCACCGGTTCTGACCAAATTCCCATTCTCGGATCTATGTCTTCTTCCAAACCAACAAATTGGTGAAATCAACAATACGGGAACAAAAATACAACTCAATTCAATAAATCTCACAAATGTGAACATAGGATCAACTAAATAATCTTCAATGGCAAATCTTAAATAGTAAAATGTTCGAACAATCCAACTTGGATGCTTTTTCTTTGTCTCTCGATACCCATAATATTGATTGTATTCTTCCTTTTGTGATGATTCATATAACCCCATTTCAAATGTTTCTGAAGTCTTTGATGGTGTTAAAGCGTGAACAGACGTATCTAACGCATGCACATCATTATCAATGTGTCGTTTATATGCCGAAATTGAGACTAAGGTCCCAATAGATATTCCAAATATTGCTCTATGAGAAGTGGAAATTCTTGGAAACGTATTTGTTTTGGTGTATGCATTTCTGATTGTGGATTTGGAAACAAATGGAATTGCTCGTATTGACGGCTTTAGTATTCGAAACATTATCAATAATAAACAATGGATTGTTAATTAAATTCCAAACGGCAATATTTTTCTAATAAATAAATAAATAAATATAATAAATAAATTTTCTATACTAGTTTGATTAATCCTCTATAAAATTCATACAATATCAACATTCTATATGTATATATAAATTCCACAACTTAGATAAAGGTTGTTGCTTTTTTTTTCTGGTGTTTTCCTTTTTTTTTTTTTCGGGTTTCTTTTAGATTGCTACTTTAGGAAACATGAGCAATGCAAGATTCTTCTTAATTCCCGTTGACCGAAGCAGCAGCAGCAACAGGGCCACTCTCTTGCAAATGATTTCGAAGAATCGACACCCACAATCCAATTGTAGATGCCCCCTTAGGATTGGTCTTAGCTCCTCTTCTACTTACAATTCCGTCGTGAGCATTCCAAACATCCAAAAACACAGGTATTTTGATCCAATCCAAGGTATTCAAGTTCTTTACAATGAACAGCTTATCTTCATTCAATGGTAACTTATACTTGTGGTCTTGGAATAATGGGAATGATTCGTAGCTTTTTAAAGTTTGTATACTTTCAGAAATAACTTTATCATTTTCCTCAATGTCCATCTCAATTGATTTATTAGTTGATTTTAACGTATCAACTTCCAAACTCTCGTCGACGCCATCAGAGTCTGTGTTATAATCAGCATTCTCAGTTACCAAAGCATCTTCATCTTCCTCATTTTTTATGGATCCTGCTTTTCTACTTTTATTCAAATATCTTTCTTCGGCATACAAAACACGATCCATGGTGTCCTCTGTCAAATAAGAAGTATCTCCTTTAAAAGACTCATGTCTGTCCAATGTACGGCGTTTCAAACGTTGAACATTCCCTGCTTTAGCATCAGCAGGATCTATCGGGGAGTTGCCATAAACAAACTTTTTCACTCTCAGCCAGTGCTGGGCGCTTAAAGGTCCTTTAACAAGCTTGATTTTAATGAAACTGTAGATTGAGACAGTGGTGGAACTAACAAGAACAAATGGTACCCAAAAAGGGACAACCAAACAAGCCAATAGAGCAATAACTAAAATCTTGGCCCATCGGTTTTTTCTGATAAATGGCGTCTCCTCCTGTTGATTCCCAAGAAATATCTTTTTGTCCTTCAAAGTTAAACGATGAGATTTTGTTAAATCAACAAATTTGGGACGAACTAATTTATTTGCAATCTTTGCTTGAGGTAGATTATCCAAGTAAACAATTTTTATGTCATCCAATTCATCAAAGGGAGACACATCTGTTATGAAGGAAGTGAAAAAGGCCACGGTTCTATCATTCTTGATATTGGCTAAGAGAATATGTTTTTGAAATTTTTGTAATCCTCGCATATACTTTTCTTGTGGATCAGCCATTTTAACCAATATTTTATCATGGTCAGCAATAAACAACTGCCCTCCAGATTTCCCAAATAAATATGGTCCTAGTCTATTGGCAACTGCATCAAAAATATTGTCATTAAAAAATTCGATTCCCACGTGTGGTGTGGCAAATGTACTGAAAAATACTGGTTGGATCTTTTCAAAGAAATCCAATTCATCGAGTAAGCCAATTACATATCTTGAAATTAAACCACCAAGCGAATAGCCGATGATACTTATTTTCGTCACTTCCAGATCATTATTCTGTTTCAATGATTCGATCTCGTAGAAGATATCAGCTATAATTTTTTTTGCATTTAATTCTAGTCCATCGTAAGTTTTCCAAAATCTAAAACAGGCAGGTTTAATGGTTGCAATTTTATCGTCTGTTGAACTTGGTAAGTTCTCTTTTAAGAATTTTTCTATTGTCGCCATATGAGACGAAGTTCCCCAGAGACCATGAATTAACACAAATAAATGAGTTGATTGCGATTTAGGGGTTGATGACAGACTCTTAGTGGTGCCACTCATGGTTGATTTTGTATAATTATTTTATCAAACAATTAGATAAAAATAATATGAAGCCAGAAAGAATCAAAAAAAAAAAAATAAAAAATAAAATGAAATAGAAGAAAGAATTAGACTGTGAGAAGAAAAAATATAATTAAGGCGATAAACAGAGACTGTGATTTTAGACGATCACAAAAGCATTAACATGCTCGGTTGTGAAATATTTAAATCCGCTCTCAAAAGACTGAGAGCTGTACACAATTTAAAAGAAGCATCTAGTTTAACTATTTTGCAACAACCTATTTGGTGTTATATAATATATCGTTCAATCCAACACTATACATAAAAGCATCTAAAGATTCAGATTGATTTTTGGACCCCAAAGAGATGTGATCGTGATTAGAATATAGATTGTTGGAGTCCGGAGTGGGCAGAAATTGGGATAGTTGTTGGTTCTGCTGTGTGTGATGCGGTAATTGTGGAAACTGTTGCTGGTAATTCCCAAGATCTTCCGGGATATCTGAATACGTATTGCGAATGCTCTGATATGGTTGCGCCGTCATAAAGAAAGGCATGTTATTATTCGTAGAATGTTGCTGGTTAGTGGTAGTTGGTAACAAGTTGCCAAAATTGTCAATAAAATTGTCATAATCTTCATTGAATGGAATATCTGTGGCACCACCACCAAAATTTTCGCTAGGAATAGATGCTTCTCTTGTAGTGGTTGCATTGATATCGTTCTCATGTTTCCGTTGCGGCTGTTTCCTCACATTTGTTCTATTACCGTCCATATCAAGATTGAATTTATTCATTAATGCTAGTTGCATTTGCTCAACAATGTTATAAAATCTGGACGATATTGGATTTGTTTGGCTGTAGTATTCAAAAATCTTTTTCGCTGAATTCAAATAGCTCATTTGCTTACAAGATGAATACCCATCCTCCAAAGTATATCCATTATCTTCAAGGTACAAGAGTGATAAGCCAATAATCAATGTTGCCATAAAACATGTGTGTGTTAGTCCATGCAGCTCAGCTCTTCCACTAGTAATACGTATAGTATTGATATAATTTTCCACAAGCTGTATTATCAATGCCGAAGATTTTGCAGTAGCCTTGCAAAAATTGTACATTGCTACTTCTGGTCTTGTTTTTGGTCTCTTCAAAATGTTCCGTTTCTTTTTCTTGTCAAATATAAGGTACATGAAGAATGGTCGAGAAAGCAATACAATTGCATATAATTGTGACAAATGCAAAAGCAATAGAGTCACTTTATGATCAATCCATGGCTCTATAGTTTTGTTTGGAGGGTTGTTTGAGTTAAAAATCTTATCAATTTGAAGTGGTTCTGGAAGACTAAGTGACCATAATTTTAGTTCTATGGCCAATTTTTCAGCCTTATAAGGATTAATTATTCCATCCGAATAATAATTCCTAACAACTTTCCCTAATAATTTAGATATTTTGCATGCTTGTATCATGCATTCAAATCGCGTATCCTTTATTGGATTGCCTTCTAAATCTCTGTCGTAAACATCTTCACTGTCAAAATCATCCCAGTCATAATCATCAATTATTAATGGACGACCCAATAGTATCGACGTGATACGATCCAAAATGTATAATGTCTTAAATAGTCTTCTGCGATGAACAATATACGAGCGATCTTTAAAAGATTCGTTGATAAACTTCCGGTGTAAACCTAATGCTTGTGCATTTCGAATTGCCATCCCCAACATCAACCAAGCAGTATTTCTTTGTTGTTTTGCCTGGTAGTAACAAAATGCTAGAGAAAATGCTTCTGTTAGCCATAATTTTCCTTTATTCATATTCATTTTTGTCAAATAAAACCCAAATTCAAAATAGGCTGATGATCTCATTGTTGGCGACTGTAATTGGCTCAAAACTGGATCGTTGGTTCCTTCGGCATATAGTAGTCCTATGGCAATTACCAAGTTTACTAGAGCAATCTTTTCTGCATCACACCCGCTATAGTTCTCGTAGACAGGATCAATGCTATTCTCTTTAAAATATTCGACATTAACAAAGTATGTAGCTTGTTGTATGTTCTTATAGAATATTCTAACAATCTCGTTTAGTAATTGTCGATTCGGTAATGCAACTTGAACTATCTCAGTTGATTCGTCAGGTTCGTCAATAACTTCCAACAAATCACTCTCTGATGTAAAAGTTGATTCCCCTATTCTATCCAAAAATATGTTTCGGCATTCAAAAAGAAAAGACAATGGTGAACTTTCCCCAACATATCTCAAATTACCTTCAGAATCATATAAAACTTTAGGAGGATCTCTTTCATTGTTTTCGGGTTTTGAATGGGTTTCCTTAATGTTTTTTCTGTGATCATCTTTTCTTGCATTATGTAGTGTATCTTCATTACCTGAATTGATATCGGTAGTTGGTGGGTTTTGTAGTGCTTGTTCCTCATCTTCATTTTGTTTATTGTCTAATTTGTGTAATGGGAAGGATAGCAACGGTTGAAGTTGAACTGGAACCTTTGAATTTCTAGTCAACATCTTCAATGTCCTTTTATCAATTTGATTCTCATCCTTTTTGATTTTGCTGCCAGTTGAACTTGTTGCAGTTGCGGGTTTATTTCGTATTGTTCGTTTCTTATTCTTGCGGCGGATTGTACGTCTATCAACAATACTAAACTCACACTGGATCCCCTTTTTCGTGCATAGCTCACAAGGTGATACTCCTGAACACTTGAACTTTCTCTTTTTACAATAATCACAAGCTCTGGAGACTTTGGTTCGTTTATCTAAATCGATATCCATACTTGTTACTTTCCCCTAAATAAAAACAAAAATGGAGGATGTGAGAGAAAAAGACAAAAAAAAAATAATAATAAATCAAATGGAGTGGGGGGGGGGGGGTTCTTGAGATAGTCCAAATGAAATCAACAGTAAACATGAGAAACTTAACAAAACAGATAATATAAACCTAATTGAGAAATGTTTCAATTTAAATTATATCAATAATAAATAAAATCACAAGTGAATTCGAAATAATCAGATGTAAGTTCCTGTGGTGTTCTTTGCAGTTATATTGTTTTTACAATCTATTGTGTGAAGAAATCTAATTTTTTTTTTTTTTTTTCGCCTATGCTTTTTATTTGGAGTTTACGAATATTGGGAGATGCTATTATCATCAATACAAATTAAAACGATTGAGAATTATCGTTCGCATATAATAGACTGCATTTATGTATATGTAGTCCTCAGTCACGGTGGTTCATCAAGTAAATTATTTTCTGGTTTGTTGATTCGCCCTTCAAAGTACGGCATATGCGCAAAATATCCTGCTAGAAACTGAATCACATTCGCTCACTAATTCGAAAATCTAGATGCAGTAAATTACTTAAATCGCTATATATATGTATGAATCCTACCACCACTCAGGGTCATCGTAGCCATTAGGTCTACTTGAACATCTGTAACCAGTTTCAATTTTGTCGAATTGACAAACGGGTTTAAGGGTAGATATTGTTGCGCCAAATCCTTTTGATTCCTGCTTAACAAAGTATTGCTCATTGTTGAGTAAATTTGGCTTTTGTGCAACCATCGCATCTAAAGCCGTTTTTGATATTTTATCGACAGAATCATAATACCTAATCTTTGTAAACCCTTTGTATTTGTCATTCAAGATGATTTGTGACTTCCATAATTCTTCTGGATATTGGCCTTGTTTTAACAACAATAAATCATATTGCACCAATGATGAAGCGCAAAAATAGCTACCTCCGTGTTTGTGTCGTTTGTAAATGCCCAACATAATAGCAATTGCACCCAAACATCCGGTGCCATAGTCACTCATTGGGAAAGGAGGAACCATTGGTTCGTTTTTTCCCATTGATAATCCTTGTACCCATGCCACACCACTTGCACAATCAGCGATTTGTTGCCAACCAGGTCGATCACTCCATTCACCAACAAATCCAAAACAATTTTCAGCTCCATAAATGTATCCTTTACCTCGTTCAATTCCCAATTGAATCAATTGATTTGGCCCGTAACCCAATTTGTCAATGGCTCCCTTTCTGTATCCATCAATGACAACATCGGCGTCTTTCAATAATTTTTCAAATTCTAATCTATCCTTTGGGTTTTTCAAGTTTAAATTAGTTGTGTGTTTGCCCATATTAGCATCAACTTGGAAAAACGGGACATCAGGTAAAGTATCATCAGATGTCACTTTAATAACAGTTGCACCGTACTCGGCTAATATTTTACCAATGGTTGGCCCTGCAATAATACGACAAAGTTCAAGTACTTTGACTCCTTCAAAAATTTTTCTGGAAGATGTCCTTGCAAATTCAATTTTTGGAGTAGTCGTTTCGAGTGTTTTGACTTCAAATGGGGGGATTTTACTGATTGTTGCACCATGTTTAGTTTGCAAAAATACTTCAGGTTTTAAAGCTTCAACCCCAGCTTGTTTGTTTTTTGTGTTTAGTTTCTCTAATTCCTCAACTGTAAATTGATCCAATTTATTCTGGTAAATATCAATGATTTTATCATAATCTTCTAAATCTGGAATAAAAGCAGGTAATCCAATCATTTCAAGACATGTTGTTGCATCCAAGGAACCATGAATGTGATAAAATCTATCTTTTTCCTTAGTGCGATACAAATTGGCTGACATTCTTCGATATGGATCAGATTGAGCTTGGTTTAAATCAGTTGGTTTTAAATATTTCAACACCTCTTTTTTATCTGTTTTGAAAAACCCGTCAACAGAAGAACAATAAGTCGAAAATAGGAATAGTAAAGCATGTTCTAAATCAATTGTGCATGTTCCATCGCTAGACCCAAATCTTTCTTGCGCCAATTTCAAAGCAACTAATGCTTCAAGACCTTTCAATGCTGAAATTGTTTCAGTTTGTTTTAATGGACAAGGAACAATCAAATTGTCGGAACCATTTTCAAACTTGATTCTTGAAGCATTTTTCGTGACAAATTCCTCTGGTAATAATGATAGCAAACTATTGAAAATTACCTTTGTTTCTTCTATTTGAGAGTAGTGATTCAGTGACATGGTAATTGCAATGAAAAAAACTTTTGAAGACGTTAAAGGGAAAGCAAAATATTAGTTTCAGTTTTGCTTATTTAAATACTATTTTGACTTGTAGGGAAGGTATACTTGACTGTTTGAGAGCGGAAACAAGCTGTGTTTTCGGAAATATGCAGCATATTATTGGGGCCATAAGAAATAAACTTCAATGGATATACAAATTGAGGAGATGTGATAAGCAGGGTTATCTCTGTCATTGTATATCCGGTTCCTGGAGTAATCTTTTTTGTAGCCATGTATTGATGACAAAGCCAAAGGTTGCCCAACTGACTCATCTATTTACACAGGAATAACTTTTCATAATGACAACTGATATGAATTGGTATTACACAATTGTATAATCCTATATACTAGTTTATTCACTCAAAGCTTTGGCAGCAGCACTTGGATCCAAATAAACTTGATAATAATTCATCTTATATCCATTTTCACTCCCAGGGCTATTTGCAAGTTTTATATGACCTGCCCATTCAGTGGTTACATTTTTCCCATTGATCAAAGTATACTCAACATAGCCATTTAACAAGATTTCGTTTTCATTGATTTCGGCAACATTGTTGACTACATGGTGTCTATGAGTAACTTTTTCCCACATTCCTTGTCGTAATTGAGCAATTTTTTCATGTCCATTCACTTTTTTTAATCCCATAACTAGTGGTGAATCTATGGCGAAGAATTCTAAGTAGGGATCTTGTTCATCTGAAGGTGGAGCTTTATCAGAGGCCCTGTAAAATTTGACAATAAATTCTTTTAGTTTTTCATTTCTTTCAATACCTGGTGAATAGATTGTCATGTTTGTATGTTTTGTCTTGATTGGTTGAAAGAAGCTAGGGATATAGATGTATACTCTTTTTCATCTTTTTATAAAGTTATAGCACGCAGTTTATTATTTGATCTCCGCATTTTGCGACACATTAGGAAACTGTTTATCCGCTATGAACGGAAGTCTCTAAGCAGAAATTAATTAACGGAAATAGATTTCCATTATTTCACAGTAATCTATTAAACCAATGGTCAAATAAATATCTCACCAAAAGTATCTGTTGTTATTCAAATATTAACATTTGGGTTATTGTTGTTTTCTTAATTATCAATTATGAAAAGTGGATTTTCGAAAAACAATCAATTTTATACTTATATTCCAGCAGCCAATTCTAATAGTACCAAGTTATTATTGTTCTTACATGGATTAGGCTCGTCTCAGAACTTTTATTACTCTATTGCTAGAAAATTTCCTCAATTCAATGTCTTGTTAATTGATCATGAAGGAGCAGGACAATCCAAGTTGTTGCACCATACTAATTTGTCTTTACAGAACTTGTGTGAAAACGTTGTTTCTGTTCTACAAGAGTTATCCTTGAACAACTTAGAAATTATACTAATTGGACATTCAATGTCAGGTATGTTAGTTAATTATATGAATTTGCATACCGATTTGCCAATTATTAAAAATGTGTTGATTGCTCCTGTTCATCCTCGAAAGAATTTGGTAGATATAATGCAAAAGAGAATTGATTCCTTACAAGTAAGTCGATCATTAATTGAATTTAGCAATTCTATCCCTGAAGCGGCTACTGGGTCTAACTGTGGTGATTTGCAGATTGCTTTTATAAGACAATTGATACAAGGAAATTCCGCAGATGGATATATTGCGAATTGTCAAGCCATTAACAGTGGTCTCAACTATGATTTTGATTATGCTAAAATTGATAAGCCAACTTTGATCATTTATGGGAAACAAGATCAGACTTCACCTTGGGTAGGATGTGTTGAAGAAATTTATAAAAGCTTACCCAATGCTAAATTGAAAGAGCTAGATGTCGGTCACTGGATTGTTATTGAAGACGATAAGAATGTATATAATGCTTTAGAAAAGTTTATCCAAGAATGATGATTATTTATATATTCAATGTGTATATCCCCTCAATAGAACTAACTATTTATTTCCCGGAATCACTTCTTCCCTCTAATAACAAATCATTCATGCCAACATCATACATAAAATCTTCAAGCCTTGGAACACTTTCAATTCTTCTTTCAAATTCCTTCAATGAAGCTCTACTACTATTATTGTCTTCTGAATTGGTCACTGAAGGAACAAAAAATTGTTGAAAGTTTATAATGTGTTCCAATGGAGTATTGAAAATAGATTCACCTTGATTCGTCGGTTCCTTAGAATCAACTTGTGTTTGATACATTCTGGGTAGTGGCTCGCTTTCATCTCCTTCTTGGAATGGTGTTGGTATCGGCAATGAAAGGCATTCATCATTTTCTTCTCGTGGTTGTGCTTCTAAAGTCAAAGTGTTGATCAATCGTGATACTATTGTGTGCAATCTATAACTGATGGTATTGGTTGAGCCGTAAAAATTCAATATGGATTTTGCAATATACAATTGTTGCATCAAGTCTTCAATTGAATACTCATCTTTCTCGTAATCTGAATTACTCTGTCGATACAAGACAGTTAATCCTAACATTATTGCTGCATGACAGCAACAATTGACAGTAACATACAGTTCAATTCTATGTGGATGACATCTTGTATAGATATGGATAGCTTGGATTGTTAATACCGATGCTTTAATACTGGCAGAACAAAAATTGTTCAATACTTTTTGCTGTCTAGTTATAGAATTGCTTGTATTTTTGTCTTTTTTGAACAACAAATACATAAAAATTGGTTTACCTAATAACATCACTCCATATAACTGCATAATATGAATTAGTAATATTGAATAGTTATCTGACATAGCTGGTCTTATGGAACTTTCAATTTCATAAGAAACGTGATTTTTCAATATTTTGTCTATTTGGACAATAGAAGGCAATTCAAATGACCACTTTTTCAACTCAATAGCCATTGTTTCTGCCTTCATTAAATTCACAACACCATCTTGGTAAAAGTTTTGTACAATATGACCAAGGATTTTTGAAAGTCGAGTATTCTCATCTAGACAGATTGTAGAAATATCACCAGTAATAATTTTGTGATCTCTTGGTATCTGGAAATCATCCCAATCGTAGTCACTAATAGTTAATGGACGCCCTAACAATATTGATGAAATTCTATCGCAAATATATAACGTTTTCCATAACTTTCGTCTATGAATAACGTACTGTGGATTGGGGAAAGATTCGTTTACCGCTCGTCGGTGTAATCCTAACGCTTGGGCATTCCTGATTGCATTTCCTAGCATCATCCAAGAAGACGATCTTCTTGCTGTCGATTGATAATAAAAATACATTAATAAACTGGTTTCAGTCATCCACAATCCACCATCATCAAGAATGTTTCTAATCAAATCAAATCCACTTTCGAAAAATTGACTAGAATGAGCGCCAATTTTCTCCACTATACCGTTTTTTGATTTCTCAGCAAATAATAATCCCAATGAAAATATCAAATGGAAAGTAGCCATTCTTTCTGGTGCTACATTCAATGGGTCATCAATAACTTTGACAAATTTGTCGTTAAGCCATTCTCTATTATAAATATACCATGTTTGATTGATATTTGCTTCAAAAAGATTTAACAATAGTAAAGCGTATTCTTTTTTTGGCATTTGTAAGACTTTGCATGGTCTAACATGAGACACCCCATCAATTATGTTTACAGTATCTGGGTCATCTGTGAATTCAGACTCACCACGTATTGATCGAAATATTTTTCTTGCTTGATAGGACAATGAAAGTGGACTGCTTTCTCCAATATATCGTAGTCTCCCGTCCTTGTCATAAAGTAATCGTAGATTGTTTCCATTGTTGTTCGTTAAACCCTGTGTGGTTACATTGCTGTTCGTGGAACTGGTGTTTGATCTATTTGTTGGTGTATTGTTGGCTGTTGATGTTCTATCAGATTTTTGTTTATCAACTTCTACAACACTGGTATCTTCACTAGATTGGTCGTCTTCCTCTTTCTTCAATGGAAACGAAAGTAATGGTTGTAAGTTTTTGGGTATATACTCCGTTGCATTTGTTGAGGAATTATTTTCCAAAAATGTCTCTGTTGGTGATTTGGATGCTGTGGTTTCCTGTTGTGGTCTTGCTATAGGAACTTGGGTCAGAGACTGTTTGTTTATTCTTCTTTGAGTATTTTCATTAATATAACTGTTTTGTATGGTTAAGTTGTTATGTGAAAGAACTTCTATTGAAGAAGGCTTGTAAATTTTGGACCCCTTGGTTGTTCGTTTATCCACAATACTAAATACACAATCTATCTGTTTCTTTGAACATAAATTGCAGGGTGGTACCCCACTACATTTGTATTTTCGTCTTTTGCAGAAATCACAAGCTCTGGATACTTTTGTTCTTCTCTCTTTAGCGGCATGTATATTCATAATGCAAGATGGTATAAAAAGGTGATTTTGACAGTTGCGTTGGTTAATGAAAATAATATATAATCCGTATTCTTGATAGTATACTAGTTATAACGTCTAGTTCAAATTGTAGTGTATAATGAATAGTTAAACATTTACAGAAAGATCATCCTTTCAAATAGAGTTTTTCATTTCAAAGCCTTTATTGTGAATGAACGATTAATTTGCTTTTGAGATCTCCCCCATTGCGCATTTCCGTCCCCCACAATAAAAACTTTTTTTAGAAAAAATTGCCGATATGCATTTGAGATGTGACCTATTTCCGAACTACTACTACTACTTACAAACTAAAAACTTCGCTTATCATTCACTTTAATTGACGTCAAGTGTTCGGTTATTGTAGGCTTTGCATTGTACCTAGGGACGTTGTCATTTGGTTGGCACCATCTAGATATTACAGATTCAATTGGAAAATCCCTATTCAAAGTCATATATTTGATTTAAATATTTTTCATTAATTAAAACCATACACAAAATATATCAATATTGCAACTATGTACAATCCTGCTCTTTTTTTTTTTTTATTTTTTTGAATATCACCAGTGATCAATAACATATCCTTTTTAGGTAGGAGTGTTATTTATTACAATTTAAGCTCAGTCTCTTGTCTTGTCTTAGCTGCAGTTCTTGCTTCTTGAATACTTGATTCAGTAGCCAATGAAATATCGTAGTTTAATTTATACTCAACCTGGCCAATTAAATCTTTATCTTCATCGTCAAGTTTTTCAAAATGAACAATAATATCATCTTTAACCGCATAAACAGCATCGTCATTTGTATAAGGGCACTCTGCGTCGTATATCTGAGTAATCAAAGTATGGTATCCTGGGTGTGAAACACGCCAATGAATATGGCTAGGTCTATTTGGATGTCTATCCATTATCTTCAATAAATCACCAGCAGGTCCATCGTATGGAATAGGATACAGAGTTGGTCTTAAACATTCAAATGAATAATTACCTTCGTCGTCTGTGATAAAGGTGCCTCTCAAGTTAAATTCGGGACCATCGTGATCAGCTTGTTGACTATAAAATCCAGCGCTATTGCATTGCCAAACTTCAATTTGAGCTCCATCTAATGGTTTGCCTTCAGTATCGGTGACTTTACCTTTAACAAAACACTTGACATCTGTAGGAAGAGTTTTTTGGACAATTGAACCACCATTTGGATAAACCGGGGAATCAGGTACATAAAATGGTCCAAGAATAGCTGAGGATGTATGATTAGAATGCTCAATTTCATTAGTCAAAGCATCAACTAACGTCTCCAAACCTATGATATCACATACCAATATCCCTTCATTTCTTTTACTATCTGACATTTGACCAATTCGATTAATAAAATCAACACCCCATAACCAATCTTCAGTGGTGAGTTGATTCTCTCTAGCAAAATCATGAACGTGTTGGACCAACGAGGCAATCAATTTCTTGGCTCTTGGAGTGGCTTTGGGACCTAAAGAGTTTTTAACACTTTCAGTAAAAGCTTGTGACATAATGGGTTTGATTTGTTTGTGGGCAAGTAAAGATAAATGAAAACAGTAACAACGCTTTTATCGGTAATCTTGATTCCTATTGAAAGATTAAGGTAGATAATTGGGAAAGCAGTGGAATTTGGATCCTTATTTATAGTACATCTTTGAAGAGTGGGGTGAATATCTTATCTTTAATATACGTTATGTATACCTTAGCATGATTTCTTAAGTTCATTGTTGTCTTTTTTGTAAAGATCCAAAACTGACTCTAATTAATTTATCTTATTCCGCACTGAAGTTCTCGTTTTGTGCTGAAAAAGGACCCCACACAAAATACCAAGATCTTCCCCAGCTGTATTTTTCACTATTTCCGACTGTAGGTGTAACCTTTTCTGGAGTACCCTTTTTTTTTTTCAGGTAAGCATGAGCTTACAATGAGGGGTTTGATGATTGGCTAATTTTTAAGTTGACGGATATCTGCAATGATCATTCGATTAGAAACGATTCGGTGTGAGAGTTCACATTAGCTTACTTTTGGATGGTATGACTAGAGTTAATCTACGGATCTCTAATTTAGGCTTAGTGGGGATTAATTTTAGGATCCTCCAAAACGCATTTACTAGAGTTTATTGCATCTCTCGAGGCTTTGAGGTTTTGTTCGATATCGGATCGATACACGGAACGGAATAGGACCATAAGTTAAGGTTCTCTACCTATTTCCACAAGCGTCAAATGCATATTATATTTTTCACCTACAATTGAAAGAATCTTAAAATAATAACTTACTTTCTACTCTTTTTTAACATATTTCCTCTTTGTCGAGGTTATAGTCCCTGTAGGTAACATTGTGACATTTCTCAGTGTCAACCACATTGGTTGTTTCTTTTTACCTGTAAGATAATCCACCAAAACCAACTTCCAATTACCAAAATATTCATCAAACCTAACATCAACTTCTAATGTCTCACCATTATGAAACCGTTTATATTCTGACATCCCATTATCAAAACAAGGATCACTGATCAATTGTCGACCATCATTTTTATTGGGAATAAGTATAAGTTTCCCTCGTTTCAAATTATATTTCCCATGTTGCCAAATCAACATTGCTTGAGGACACTGATGGTTTCTATTATTCCCCATGACAATATATTGGGCCAGTTCCCAGTATCCATTTTTAAACGAATATGATATACCCGGTAGCTTAGGTTCTTGTAGCAATTCCTTTTGAGGTTCAAAGAAAGCTGGGCCAGTAATTACCTGTTCACTCTGACTTTGCCATGTTCCCTGTATGGAATTCAATAACCCGGATGATGCAATTGTCAAAGTGATGCACAAAAGGCTTGGTATAAGGATGGAATATATTAGCATCCTAAGCAATGATCCATAACAAAAAAGAAACAAGTAACAAAAAAAATAAAAACAGAGGATCTCATTTGCATCCATTTCCATAATGAGTAGAAGAGTGGTTAATGATTTATGTGCTTACAGCTTTTTTTTTTTTTTAGTAAACTATAAGCTACAGTAGTTTCCTAAATATTGACTTAACCACAAACTTTTTTATTTGAAAATTCCTTCTTTCCTCTAAAATGCTTGTTTTATAGAAGAAATTGCCGCCTATACAACAGCACTAATGAGATATATAATTATATATAAATATTCAAACGATAGAAAAAAAAAAAAATGAAATAAGAAAGAACCAATAAACTGAATTGAGTGTTTAGTAGACACCAAATAAATTCTAGAAGATTAAAAACACTTAGTCAAATTTACAGTCAATTGGGTATTTCAAAGTTTTATCAGATTCCCAAACACCCCAGTGTTTTTCAACGGAGTTGGTACCAGAAGTATCTGGTTTCCAGGCTTCATCAAAAGCTTCATAAACAGCAACGTTAATACCCCAAGCTCTAAGGGCACAAATACCTTTTTGCCATTGATCAGCTGCATTTTTGACAGAAGGAACAGAATCACCATATGAACTACCATCAGTTGGCCAACCAGTTTCACCAACCCAGAATTCAATATCAGTAGAACCTTTAGCAGTTTGGAGGGTTTGCAAAGCTTGCATGACATCATCGAAAAGAGAGTATGAAGCGTTAGCTTGACTGTTTTTTTGCCAGTATGAGAAGGAGTTGGAGTAGACGACATCTGCAGCATCAATGGCTGGTTTACTGGCACCATCAACCAAGACATTCCAAGAATCAACAGTACCAACTGGGACACTTGAGTAGGATTTACCGTCTTTGTCTTTAATGTTTTTAACCAAATCCTTGATTTCTTTAATCTTGGAAGCCAATTCAGAAGCAGTCATATCTTCTCTGTATAAAGCTTCAGAACCAACCAAGAAAATCTTGATGGTGGAGACGGAAATCTTTGGCAAATAGTTTTTCAAAGCTTCCTTTTCAGCTTCAAAATGAGCATCGTCATTTGGCCAGATACCTAATTGAATTTGAAATCCTTCAGCTTCAGCAGCTGGACCAAGGTTTTGTAAAGTGTTACAGTCGGAAACAGCATAAGTTTTAATGATTTTGGAATGACTTTTCAAGAACTCCAAATCACCTTCAAAAGAGCTGACGTCTTTACAGGTACCGTCATCGTTTTTAACACCAAGGTTGAAAGCTAAATCACCTATGGCGGCAACTGAAGTAAGGATAGTTGCGAGGGTAGTCAAGAATTTAATTTGCATTGTTGAAATAGAACTTCTTTTTTGAATATGAAATTAAAGGGAAACGAATGAAGATATTAAATATAAGAAGGAGGAGGATGTGGGTATAAGATTGAAGTTGATGTGACTTATATATAATAGGATCTATTTGTTGAGAAAAAGAAGATAGAATCTGAAAGTTTAAAAAAAAAAAATAGAGGAAAAAAAAAAAAATAGGGTGAAAGTGGAATAAAATACTTTAGAAATTAGCGAATAAAAAATATTTGGTGAAGTTGTTTGTTGTAGTGGTGAGAGAAAAAAAAAATGTTAAGGAAAAATATAACGAGAGTTGGTCGTCGTTGTCGTTGTTGTTGGATCCTTCTTCCTCCGCAGCAGCAGCAACTGGTACAAGCATATAAATAAACAAACAATTAAGAAAACCGTCAGATTCTACTTTTCTTTTTTTTTTTTACTATGAGGGAGCGACAGAAAGAAAGTGGGAGGAGGAGGCGAAGGCGGCACCAGAAGAAAAGAAAAAAAAAAAAAACATGGGAATGCATTTCACACACACAAAAATTCTTTTTCTTCTTCCAACTTGTTGATGGTTTGGGCATGCATACACTACCTTGACTTCCTAATTTGGGTATGTTTTTCAGGTAAGTACTATTTATAGCAACATTGTACATCTCCAAGTCTAGAACTTGGGTCTATTTTGGGAACTTTCTTGGTTTCGAATACAATGTGTACCGATTACACTACCAACAGTCTATTACTTATATGTATGTGGATTTCCTACTACTCTATAACTTTTGCTAAACTAATTAAGATGGCATCTTCTATTCTGCATCCATCAGGGATATTCAATTTGGAATCAAACAACTGGGCAACATTTTCAACATTTTGAAATACATTTGAAGAGTCAGCTTTAAATCCAGCTTGTAGATCTTTATAGTTACCCAACACCATCAATACATTTCCTGTGGCCTCTTTGAAAGTCAGTAGATTATCCAATTCCTTTATTTTATTGTTGTTGCCAAAATAATCATCACAGTTTACATATATTGTGCTTGAATAACCATCAGAAATTGGTGATTGGGTGAATATCTTGTTGAACTCACTAGCCATTCTCACATGATAACCAAAGGCGGCTTTATGACCAATAACTCCATAGGCTTGCAATGGGGAAACAACAGTTTTGTTTTTCAAGTCAACCGTTACACGAGAATATATGGGGATTTCCCGTTTAATTTCTAGTTTCAATGCCTCTTTCTCTCCAATATTAACATATTTACTAACAGTGATTTTGTGGTCCGACTTGGTTTTCTTATTCTTCTTTCTCATCAATGGTGTTTCTCGTGGTATTATCATACCTTCTTTGAGAACCTTGTATACTTGATTATTTTGCATAAATGGTAAAGTGGTTATTTTCGGTAATTTGAAAGCATATGTGAATTTCGGAAGTATGTTTTTAAATTTGGAATTTAAGTGACTGGAAAACATTGTTTTCACAAGGTATGGTGGAGTGATAAAGAATTGCAATAAACTGGCTACTAACAATGAAGGAGATACATCGTCCCCATTAACACTGGATTTCTTGTTCGGACTTGCAAGACTCTTTTCAGGCTCATCTTCAACAAACTTGACTTTGCTCCCAACAACAACAGTCAGCTTAACATCTTCTTGTTCGTTGTTTAATTCAGGTACATCAAACACTACGATTTCAGCGACTTTATAAATGGTACAGGCTTTAGCAATTTGATATATGATGTTGGTTATTTGTTGCAAATTATAGGCGTTCTTCGGGGAAATCACTGTTGAAGGTATACATATTGAAACTGTTGTTTCGGAAACTGACTTTGATGGTTTCTTAGTTGGTAAAGGTTCCGATTCTGTTGCCTTTCTTTTAGCCATGGTGTTGATGAACTCGTGGTTAGGTTTATCGAGGATCTATTGCAATGAATTTTTCATCTCATCGAAATATTTTTTTTTTCCTCGTTTTTTCCTTTCTCCTCTGATCTCACTATTCTGTGTTCGCCTGCGTAGGTATGCGAAACAGTGTTGGGAAGTCGCAGGATCCGCAATAGCAATATATCTAACAATAGATGTAGGTATTAATGCACGTAGTACAAAGATACAATACAAAATATTATAAATATAAAAAGAAAGTTTATTAAACAGAATAAAACTACTCAGTAATTAAATATAGACACTGATAATATGTTCTAATCCTATCAGCTGCAATCTTTAACGTAGAATGTTCCAAACTGACCTCTTAAACCTCAAATTTCTAAAAAGAAAAAGTATCAAAGAAAAGTTTTCTGGTGAAAATTTTTCACTGCTCATCGTTGACAACGTCAGAAGATTTCTGCTAGAATTGTCGTGTAAAATGCTAACTATTTTACTCCACAGCGAACATTCTGTAGGTTAGCGCTATATTCTTGAAATCAAATAAAATACGTTTATTAATATCACTCTATGAAAAGTCATGGTATATATAGTCACTGTAATACATTTGATTTATTATCTGTCTTTTTTTTTATTTTATTTTTGGGTGATTATTTTACAACTCAAAATAAAACTATTTACGGAACAACAATATAAAGTTACTGAAAAATAGCATTAGTAGAAAAAAAAAAAATCTATATTCAAGCTTCAACTTTTTGGTCTGTTTCTTCTTCAGTAGCAGTAGTAGCAGCTTCAGATTCTTCTTCTTCTTTTTCTTCCTCTGCTTCTAATTTAGCAATTCTGGCCTTGGCTCTTTCAATGTTGACTTTGGTTTGTTCTTCTTGCTTCTCTTCAAGAGCAGTCAAGGTTTCTTTCAAAGTCTTGATGGTTTCTGGAACTTCCTCTTCTTTGGTTGGGAAAGCAATGGTCAAGTCACTTAAAGCAACAACAACTTCAGGAGCAACGGTGAAATGCTTGTGTTTGGCGGATTTCTTTTGGTGTTGTTTACCCTTTTTACCTTTGGTACCAGCAAAGAACTCTTCTTGTTCCTTTTTGATAACAACAACATCTTCAGGAAATTCAACTTTTCTAATGTTGTTGTTAGTTGGTAAAGTTCCGTTGGTTTCGGTCTTCTTAGTTGGTTTGACATAAGATGGGTCAAAGTAAGATAATAAAGTGTGGATAGAATTGATTTCCTCGGTGAAAGCTGGAATGGAAGCTTCAGCTAATTCCTTTTCAGCTTGTTCCTTCTTTTTTTGTTGTTTTTCTTCCAATAATCTTTGCTTGTATTCTTCGTCACGTCTCTTCTTTTCTTCGGCTAATTGTTTCTTAAAAGTAGCAAATTTTTCATCAAAGTCACTTCTGATTTTTCTAATTTGTTCATATTTGGCATCTTTTTGCTTTTTGATCTCAGTTCTTTTGTCACGTAATTCATCTCTTTTGGAAATGATGGTCTTGTTCGATTCGTTAATAGCATCCAATTCCTTTTGAATGGTTTCGAATTGAGCTTGAATTTCCTTGTTATGAGTAGCAGACAATTTCTTTTTCAATTCGGCAATCTTGGCTTTGTCTTGATCAATCAATTCTTGGGTTTTTTCAATTGATCCGAAATCCTTACGTAATTTACGTAAAGACGACATTTCCTTGACAAATCTTCTTTCATCGGCCAATTTCAAACTACCAGCATCAATCAATCCGTCCAAGTAATTGATTCTAGAATCAATTTCAGCAACATTTTTAAAGTTGTTTTTGGAGGTTTGTTGTTGAATTTCAGCAATTCTTTTCTTCATGGATGCATCAATTGTCTTGATTTGGTCATTGATTAATTGACGTTCGTTTTTGCCTTGAGATTGTTTGGCAATCAAAGACTTCAATTCAGTTTGCAATTTGTTTCTCTTGTCCATGACTTTTTGATCGATTTGAGCTTTGGCGATTTGAGCATTGATTTCGTTGTTGGTGAGATCTAATTTTTTAATCTCATTTTTCAACTTTTCAATTTCTTCCTTGATAGCTTTATCATCTGGACGTTTGATTTCTCTTCTTCTTTGAGGAGCCGAAGTAGAAGTAGTAGCAGATTTAACGGTTGACATGATGGCTTGGAAGCAGAACAAAAAAAAAATTACACTTAAAAGTTAAACACCTAATGGAGATGAACGGGGAGGGAACAAACAAAAGAAACCAAATTAAGAAAATACAAGTAAACACCTACAACAAAATGACAAGTTTGCTAAATATGTGTAAATGTGTGAATCGTATAGTAGTTATACAATGGTGGTGATAGTGGTAGTTGTGAAAGTAACCAAGGGTTTTTCTGTTTGTACAAATTAGAATGAAAATTTTGTTCAAGTTTTGATCGACGTGTGCTTTGTCTGAAAAATTTTAAGACCGTAAAAAAAAAAAGTTGGCAATGTGATTGGTATCGCCACGACTTGAAGTTAATTTTTTTTTTTTTTTGTTTTTTTGGTCGAGGACATTTTAGTTTGTAATGGTTAATTGAGATTTATACGACAAAGATGTATCAGATCTACAACAACACCACTAGGCTCGTTAATTGGATCTGAGAGAGTAGTAAAATATTTATGCTTACTGGTGGACAAATATTGATTCTGTACTAATTAAAATAAGTACTGTTTTACAACGTTGAACTCTTCTTAACCAGAAATTTAGCATAACTATATATGGATGTTAGAGAATCTAGCCATACAACCACCCAACTGCCCAACCACCACTTGATTGTAAATACAACAAAAAAAAAATTCTGAAAATCTGAAAAATTTAAAAGCAAAAAATTTTGAATTCTCATTCTTAGATACAAAGCATATCATCAACTATTGTACTAGTTAAATCTCATTGGTCTATTCATATTATCTTGTTGCTGCGATTGCGTTCAATAGATTCTTCCAATTGATCGATTTTATCTGAACATTTTTTCTTTTTTTTTTTTGTTTTTGTTTCCATTTTTTCACTCTTGGTTTTGGATTTTACAAAGTTATATTGTATAATATGTCATCAGAATACGCCAAATTAGTTGCTAGCCTTTCTAATCAAGATATTTTAAGCAAATGGCCGGAAGTCACCCCATTGAAGAAAATTTCTGGTATTCCAAGATCTGCTGGATCTGACAGTAGTGATTCTGATTTATTTGATGGTCATGATGAAGAACAAATTAGATTAATGGAAGAATTATGTATTGTTTTAGATTATGATGACAAGCCAGTTGGTGCAGGAACAAAAAAATTGTGTCACATAATGGATAATATCAATGCTGGGTTATTACACCGTGCATTTTCTGTGTTTTTGTTTAATGAAGATGGGAAATTATTATTACAACAAAGAGCTGATGAAAAAATCACTTTTGCAAATATGTGGACAAACACTTGTTGCTCTCATCCTTTATGTGTTCCAAGCGAATTAGGTGTTGATTCATCATTGGAAGGATCAAAAGATGTGAACGATTTGACCAATGCAGTTAAGGGTGCTAAAGTTGCTGCACAAAGAAAATTGGAGCACGAATTGGGAATACCATTCTCAGATTGTCCAATAGAAAATTTCACATATTTGACTAGAATCCATTATAAATCAGCAAGTGGTGACGAATCTTCCAAATGGGGAGAACACGAAATTGATTATATATTGATTTTGAAAACTAAAAATGAAATCACTGTTAATGCTAATTATAATGAAGTTAGAGATTTCAAGTATGTCAATGCTGACGAATTGAAAGCCATGTTTGAAGATGATTCCTTGGTGTTTACACCATGGTTTAAATTGATTTGCCAATCTTTCTTATTCAAATGGTGGGATAACTTGGACAGTTTAGATCAATTCAAAGATGAAGAAATTCATCGTTTACTTTGAGTTTAAGTAGTTACAAGAGATACATTTTCTATACTATTTTTTCTTTTTCTTTTGATGGTAATTACTAGTTTTCTTCTTTAATACACAGGCATAGTTAAAAACTGAAATAAAGCATTAACATGACCGTTCTGTTTGTTGTAGCAACAAAATTGGCAGCTGTTGTGTTGCATTTCTGTATCCCTAAAAAAGCTCCTCCTCCACCACTACCACTACCACTACCACAATTCGCTGTGGTTATCAATTCTCAATCAGTAATTGGTTGTAACCTTTTTTACTGTATGAAGTCAAATATTCAGACTGCCCCGGCGCTTTTCTCTTTTTGACTTCGTTGTACACTTTAACTCGGATCAAAAGTAGTATGGCCTCTTCATTTTTTCTTCTGTGGTCGTGAGATGAACAAACAAGAAGGCACATAAAAAATCTGTACAGTCTTCCGAAGATGTAACTTTTTTTTTTGCCTTATTTAAGAAAAACCACCAAAAACTTGAATTAAATCTTCTTTACAACCCTATAACTAGCAAAAATGATTACAAGAAACTCTATAATTTTGAGAAGACTATATCCTACAGCCATTATAAGGACACTAGCTACAGATGCCACCGAATCTACTGTGGTAAAGACGAAAAGAAGAAGAACAATTTTCACCGATGAATTGAATAAAGGACCATCATTTGATGATTTCGTCAGTGGGAAAGCCAAAGACATGTTGGAGGATCCATTGGAAACAGCAAGAAAGGATCCAAATGCCAAGTTGCCTAGTTGGTTAAAAGTTCCTATTCCAAAAGGGAAATCATTTCATAATGTGAAGAAAGATGTACGTGAATTAAAATTAGCCACTGTGTGTGAAGAAGCTAAGTGTCCCAACATTGGGGAATGTTGGGGTGGTAAGAAATCTGAAGCTACTGCCACAATTATGCTTTTGGGTGATACGTGTACTAGAGGATGTCGATTCTGTTCGGTAAAGACTAACCGTAAACCGGCTGCCCCAGATCCAATGGAACCAGAAAACACTGCTGAAGCCATTAGTAGATGGGGGTTAGGATATGTTGTTTTAACAACAGTTGATAGAGATGATTTAGTTGATGGTGGGGCTAGACATTTGGCAGAAACCGTGCAAAAGATAAAGCAAAAGGCTCCACAGATTCTCGTTGAAGTATTGGGAGGTGATTTCCGAGGTGATTTATCCATGGTTGAAATATTGGCTAATTCAGGCTTAGATGTGTATGCTCATAATTTGGAAACTGTGGAAGCTTTGACTCCTCATATTAGAGACCGTCGTGCTACTTACCGTCAATCATTGGCTGTTTTGGAAAGGGCCAAACAAACAAACTCATCTTTGATAACCAAAACTTCGCTAATGCTTGGATTTGGTGAAACAGATGACCAAGTGAAGCAAACATTAAGAGATTTACGTGAAATTGGATGTGACGTGGTAACTTTTGGTCAATATATGAGACCAACAAAAAGACATATGAAGGTTGTTGAGTACATTAAACCAGAAAAATTTGATTATTGGCGTGACACTGCGTTGGATATGGGATTCCTTTATGTTGCAAGTGGGCCATTAGTCAGATCATCGTATAAAGCAGGTGAGGCTTTTATAGAAAATGTGTTGAAAAAGAGAAAACACAACGTTGGCGAAACACCAAGGTTGGCACAAGAAATCAAGCCAAGCATATACTAAAACTATTCGATTAATAAGAAAGACTGAATATATATATAGCTATCTTCTGGTTGTCCTTAGTGGAGTTGTAGAGTTATTCTGTTTGTGTCTTAAAAACTGAGACATTATTGATGTTACTAGAATAAAAGGAAAAGAAAAACGTATCACGTGGTTTTTCAAAGATCAATATACGTAGTTGCTTCTTTTTGCATCACAATTAAACGCGACTAAATGAATTCTGTTTCAAAATCTCGTTTTGTTTTGTTTTGTTTCGGTTCGGTGCATTTTGCGGATTGTTTTATATTAAATCTTCTTCTTCCATCATCACATCCCCCCCCCTTTGAGAATTGTAATAGCAATCAATTTAAATACTTGAAAAGTGGAAAACCAAAACAACATTAATAACAATATTGTTGCAGAAAACTCTTTTCATCGAAGAATCTATAATTTGATATAAGAATTCCTTCTTACATCATCATTCAAGTCCTTGCTTTCTGTAAGAGTAGAATGAATGAAATTGGTCATTCAATTTGATGACATATTGTGAAACAATAGGTTTACATATTGACAACCTTTCGTATTATTTAAAGCAAACTGTTTCTCTTTGTTTTCGGTTACGTTCCCAAAAAAAAAAAAAGCGTTCGATTTTTAGTTTTTTTTTTTTATTCTTTTTAATTTTGTTTCCTATTCTACTTCTTCTCTCGATCTTGATCTGATCCCGAATCTGGTCGGTGCATAAAAATAGCAACAAAACAAATTCAACAAAATTTAAACTACTATTTCACCAAAAGAAAATTGAAAACACTTATTTCTTTCTTTATTGGGGTGGGTTTATTGTAATGTCGACTTCAAGAAATACCCTATCGAATCATGATAATGATAGTGAAGATTCATTAATTGAAGCATTTGAAACGACATTGAGTATTCGTCCTACAACAACTGAATATGAAGATAATGACATTTCTATAGACCATACCACTTTACCCCATACTACCATAAACAGTATAAACTATACAAGGGATGCCAGCATTGTTGATATTGAGGAATTGGAAGAAAATGAACAAATCCTGGAGCAAATCCCCAAATTCAAAACCAAAAGACGATACAGTTTACTTCCTAAAATCACTGCATTTAAAAAAACTGGTTCTCCGGGATTAGAGGAATATTATAATCAACAGAAACTTGACCCTAAATTTGATGCTATTTTGAAACCATCAGTATTACTCGATGAATCATTAACTAAATATAATCATGCATTTGACGAATTTTTACGTTCCAACCCACATATTGAAAAGGAATCACCTAGATTTATTCATGACTCGAATAAAACATTAATTGTACTATCACCATACTCTGCAGAACATGCTTTCGGGAGAAAATGGGTCACTAAATCATATTTATCGACAATTTTCGAACGTCCACAAAGATTATTAGCGAGTTGTATTGGTGTTGCATCAGCGGTATCAATGTTTCCCTTTTATTATAAAGTGACAAACTCGACCAAGCGAGGTTCGGTATTTTCATCGCATGTTCGTAAAATTCATGGTCGTAATTGGCCGAAAAAATTGTTTGAATTGTGTCTCGAATCACATGAAAAATTGAATAATGACGAATTGGAAGTACCAGAAGATTGGAATGTTGGAGATATTTACTTGACTCCCAAAACTATAAACGCTATAGAAGGAGTGATTGGAACCATTGAAACCGCCATTGATTCTTTATTTCTGAAAAGAAAGAAAGAGAATCACAATCTTGCATTTGTTGTCATTAGACCACCAGGGCATCATAGTCATGCTTGTTTACCTAGTGGGTTTTGTTTATTGAATAATGTTCAAATAGGTATAGAATATGCATTTGAACAATATGGCGTAACTCATTGTGCCATTTTAGATATTGATTTGCATCATGGTGATGGATCACAAGATATATGTTGGGAACGAGCAGGGTTTACTGGAGATTATGGTCAACAAGAAGAAGATGAAATAGTTGATCCTAAATTGAATCCACGTGATGATTATGGGAAAAGATTTGCTACTTATCCTAAAGTTGGCTATTTTTCAATCCATGATATCAAATCATATCCCACTGAAATTGGTTATGCAACAAAGGAGAATATTAAAAATGCGTCTACTTGTATTATGGATCATGATCTCAATATATGGAATGTCCATTTGCAAGAATGGAGCAATGAAGATGAATTTTATAAACATTATCAAACCAAATACGTTGCGATATTGAATAGAGCTAATCAATTTTTAAACAGTGCCAAAAAGCAATATGAACAAGAATATGAAGAATATATTGAGAATTTGGGTAAATATAACAAATACTTGTTGAAACCACATTTGTTTAATCTGCCATTAACTAAGCCAACACCACCTCCTCCTTTTAAACCTTTGATTGCCATTAGTGCTGGGTTTGATGCATCACAATATGAAAACCCTCAAATGCAACGACATGGGATCAATGTCCCCACGTCATTTTATTCAACATTCACTAAAGATGTAGTTAAATTAGCCAAAATTCATACCAATGGCAAAGTATTATCATTTTTAGAAGGTGGATATTCGGACGGTGCTCTTTCAACAGGTATATTTTCACATTTAATTGGATTAAATAATGATGATGAATTTTTATGGAATCATTCCTGGGGATCACAACAAGTTATGAAAGAATTAGTTAAAGGATGTAAAAAAAATTGGACCCCATATAAAAAACCACAAAGTGATATAACAATTTGGGCCAATGAAGTAATTAAATTGGGTAGAGCCATGATGCCCAATGCGATATTACCGACAAATTATGTTTATGATGATCAAACTAAACAACTGAATAGGCCAATGAATAAAATGGTGAAAGAATTGATGGATTCCAGAGGAAAAGCAGTTGAAGTGGATAGTCCAATAAGAAAAGACCCTGAAGATGACAGGAAAGTTATGAGACACACACGGTCATATTACAAGAAAGTATCCAATATATAGAGTATATTAGAACCTCGAATGTATATATAGAAGTATTTTTGATTAGAATGTAAAACGAAAAACAACAAATGAATATATCAAAAAAGAGAATTACTGTAAAGAGATGTAATAATTGTAGGTGATCGTGGATTGGTAGCAACTGATAGATCAATCTCGTAGTTGATCACCACCATCTGTTTTGAATTGGGCTGGTTGGAATTTAAGAAATGGTACAGCATGAGATAACACACGCCATATAATAATAGTATGATATGTTATTTGTTGTTGTTCCTAACAATTAGTTGGTTTTTGTCCAAATCTAGATGGAAGCTAACCAATTTCAAATAGAATATTTCCTAATTTGTGTAATTATAGTTATTTTGTGGAGTAGTAGTAATTAATTAATAATAGAAGAAAAAGAATCCTGTGTTGATAGGTTCCAGGAGATCTTTACTCTTAACACACATATTTGAAAATGAATCTTGGGCAGTCATATGCGTATTGAGACCAGACCAGACTAAATCAATTTTGTTCCAACATATATATATGGCCACTTGTTGTTGTTGTTGTTGATGTTATATAATTTAGTTTTGTATTGGATTATTTAAATTTAAATCCATATTATTTTTTACTATCGTAGGTGTTATTTCCCCCCCCCCCCCCACACGCATAACAATAGCACAGGACTAAATTAAATTATCTAATGTGAATTTCTAAACGAGGACGATTATATGAACAATTGGATTCTAACTATTTGGATAAAGTAAATAGTAACAATAGTAGTAGTATATTAATTATATACGGTAATTAAAAACTAATTAAATTGGAGAAAACAATACTGATTATACAAAAAATGAAGTATTTTGTTTCCATTTGACTTTCATTGAACCTTAAAGATAATTAGTAAATAATAATTCAAGGGAAACTCTGTTAAAACAAAAAAAAATTGTATATATTATTACTGAAAGTTGATGATGTGACTTGTTATTAAAATGTGTAATATATTTCTGTATATATTGACTGTGCTGGTCTATATAGAAATAATAATAGCAGCAACCAAGATAATAAAACTGATACGTAATAATATATTATTCTTATTAGTGACTGAAAGAGAGTATAAAACAATTGGCGTGGATATGCTCAAAAAAAAAAAGAAGAGAGAACTTTAAAAAAAAAAAAGAAAACACGACTTTCCTTAAAAGGTTCAAATTCCAATACAATTTTTCATCTACAACTAGAATCCACCATTACAACTCAAATTCCTTTTGGTATTCTCTATTTTTTCATACTGGAACTGGTATATATGGATATATCTATATATATATATATATATATTATCATAAACAAATTACGAGGGAAGAAAAAATAAATAAAGCATTATATTAAAACAGTTTAGTATTTCATACATATTTATCTATTATAAGTTAGAGATTTACAGAAAACTTTCATCAAACTACCACCACTACAGGGAATTTATTTTATTTATTTATTTGTTTTGTTTTGTTTTGTTTGACTAATATTTCCAGGAAACATTACAAGTTATTGATGCCATGTTGAAACCAACTACATTAACGGCAAGGTCTATCTCCCAAAACTCTCGTCATGAATACACAAGTTCAGATTCAAAATTTGAACGATCGGAATTAAGTGACGCTCAATATATTGACCAATTATTATTGGAGAATCAAGAGTTGAAAGCATTAGTTGATCGACAAAAGAAAATTATTGAAAAATTAAATAATCAACTCAAGTCATCTAATGGTAGTAAGTTGACATTAGATTCGATCAACAATAGAACACCACCACTATCACAAAAATCATCAGTTGACAATGCAGAGCCAGAACCAGAACCAGAGCCTGTGTCTCAGGCATCCACTGCAACTGAAGTTAGTTTTAAACGCGTATCAGGTGCATTGTCTCCAACTTTAGTAACAATACCAAAATCACCACAACGATCCATCAGCAATAACAGTATCCAGTCGTCACCAACTAAACAGACACTTTCTGTGCAAAAGCAATTGTTCGATGAGAATATTACGGGTGCTCCTGCTAACTCTGTGCCACAAGAGGTACCATTAAGATCATCTAGAAGAAGACGTAACTCTAATGACACCAAATCTTCCGATAAGAAAGCTTCATATATTTCCCTTGAATCATCTACTCCATCACAAATTCCTAATTCAGATTCTAATGGAAGCACTTTGTCATCGTCATTTCAAACAAACGGTGTTGGAAGAGCAAGTGAGTTTGCATCTATTAAATCACCTGATTTGGAAGTTGACATGGGTAATACACTGAAGAATGATACTATGAATAACACTTTTGATAGTAAAGCGGGGGTGGATACAACTATAGGAACAGTTGATTCAATTGATTCTGGTAAGATTAATGAAACAGGGGAAAGTAAATTCAGTACAATGGAAAGTACGAAATCACAACTGGATGTTTCTGGTTCTAGTATTGGTACTACTACTGGCACTAGTACTGTTGGTGGTACTGCATCAAGTGGGGTATCAAAAATATATTCTCAAAGTAAAGGTATTGCTAGAAGTAGTAGTAGTGTGGGTTCTACCTATAAATCCTCGCGAATTAAACCACCAAATTTGCAAACAAAGCCTAATAACAATAGTGCTGTTGACCTAGCACCTCCTACATCGTTGAAAACAGCAGCATCTAATATTAGTTCGCCGGTCGAGCTTAAGTCACCTTCATCGCAATATGATACCAGTCCACAAATACAAAGTGATACCAATATCAAGTCTCAATTAGCACCTCCATATGAAATGCTGACATCTAATAATGAACAGATTCCTCCTGTACCGCCACCAAAATCAAACTCAAACTCTAAACCACACCCAACTTTGAATTTACTGAATCAATCAAGCAGACTGGCTGGTGATTCTTATCAATTAACAACAGTTTATGATAGTCCAGCTACACCCCGACCAACAGTTCGAACTCCAACTACCTCATCATATAACATTAATAGTGCACCACAAACTCCTGGGTCCAGTTTCAATGTTTTACACACCCCGAAAACAGATATGGATGAATCATCATTGTTTATTAAACCAGATGAATTTCATACAATATTTATTTCAGTTATTAGTACCATTCATGTTGATCTAATGAACCAAACCCTGAAAAAAAGTGACGATCCAAACGTTACTATTACAATCAATGATCGAGAAACAAATAAAGAAATGTGGAAAATACGTAAAACTTTTTCCCAATTGGTTACGTTTGATTCAGAAATACGGCCAATTGTAGAATATTTTGGGTTACCTCCGTTACCAGATAAACAATTATTTTGCAGTTCGACTCCAGCAAAAATTGAAATCAGAAAATTGGCGTTACAGAATTATTTCAATTCGATATTTGTCATGCCACATATCCCACGTATGGTCTTATATTATATTTGTCGATTTTTATCATTAGATTTTGTTAATCCTTTAGATGATTTTAAAAGTGGGGCTAGAAAGGAAGGTTTCCTTGTACGTCGTTATAAAGGTTTAGGTGCAACTTGGAAAATACGTTGGTGTCAAGTTGATGGTCCTTATATGGAAATATATGAAAACCCTGGTGGACCGGTATTGGAACAAATCCAATTATCTGGTGCTCAGATTGGAAGACAATCGTCAGATGCCGTTGCTGAAGATAAAGGATATCGACATGCGTTTTTAATTATGGAATCACTGAAATCTTCTAAATTACATTCTTCAGTCCCTAAACATTTCTTTTGTGCGGAATCTGATGATGAAAGAGATGACTGGGTCACAGCATTAATTGAATTTACTGAGGATGCATCAGAATCAGTGGAAAATTCACCTCAACAACAATATGACAGATCCAATGCCTATGATTCATTGAGTACTCCAAATACAAGGTATGATCATGCCAATGATGATTTGAAACCAGGTAGTCTGAATATATTTGCCACTCCAGCATCTATAGCGGCTTCAGTCGCTGATCTGTTGTCAACATATACAATGGGTGTTGTAGATGATCAATCCCAAAAGAAAATCAAGAAGAGAAGTTATTTCCCTTTTAGAACAAAGACTAATTCATCCAATGATGATTCAGAAGATCAACAAGGTCAACATCTTCAACCAGATGATAATCATCTTCTGTTACCAACTACAGCAATGACAAATAGTCAAAATATATATTTGCAACAACAACAACATCAACAACAACCATCTGGGTTTGCAAATGGACAACCACCACCACCATTATCCACAGCAGTTACTTCTTCTTCTTCGGGATATCCAAGATCAGAAGATAATATGCAACAATATTTAAGTCAAATGAAACTTGATGAAGATTCTGCCAAAAAAATATTTGGTAGTGAATTAGAAATTGCTTTTGAATTATCTAATCATGAATTTATGGGGAAGAAAATCCCTAGTGTATGTTATCGATGTTTAGATTTTTTAATGAAAACTGGAGCTATTTATGAAGAAGGAATATTTCGATTATCTGGATCAGCATCTAGTATTCGACAATTAAAAGATCAATTTAATACTCGATATGATGTTGATTTATTTCAATCTTCATTAAAACCAGATATTCATACAGTTTCGGGGCTTTTCAAAAGTTATCTTCGAGAAATGCCTACTCCTATAATTGGTGGTAATGCAGTAAATCATTTAAGTGCTTTAGTTTCACATAATACTTATCAACAACAACAACAATCAATGGGAGGGATGTCGAATTCAAATTTGGCACGTATATTTAGAGATTATTTTAATGATGTTAATAATGTTGATAAAATTCATTATGATTTATCATATTTGGTGTTTAGTTTTTTGAGACAAATTATTCAACAAAGTGATATTAATCGAATGACATTGAAGAATGTGGGGATTATATTTGAACCAACTTTGAATATTAATGTTGAAGTTCTTTCGATATTTTTGGTTGAATTTGACACTATATTTGGTGTATAGATTGAATTAAATTAAATTAATAAAATTATATAAAAATACATTCAATATCGTTGGAATTTCCCTTGTAAATTCAAGAAGAGAAAAAGTCATTACATTAGTTACAACTTTTTTCATATAATATATATTTGGTTTAAATAAACATACATTAGATTTATATTTTTCTTCCAAGATTACTAACAAGACCAGTCAGTCAGTTTTGAATTTGATTTGCTCTATTTATAACTTATTCTTGGATGGCGGTGACAGCCCATCTATTCATTGAGTCAAACCAATGACACCACAAGCTGGTCTAGCACCAGCATGACCAGTGGTTTTAGAATCTTCAAATCCACCTTTACCATAATCATCAGTACCAGCATGAACAACAACGGTTCTACCTAAAACAGAATCTTTACCAATCAATTTGATCAATAAATCTTGTTTAGTACCTTTAGCAACACCATTGGCATCGGTAGAAATATTACCTAAATCACCAACGTGTCTGTCATCATCTTCTGGAGCACCATGTTGTTTACCAAATGGATTGAAATGAGGACCAGCAGAAGTACAACCATTGGTATTATCACCAAATTGATGAATATGGAATCCTCTCAAGGCATTTGGATCATTACCTTCAATTTCCCAAGAAATTGTGGTTGGTGCGGATTCGGATTCTTGTTCAAAACGAACAATACCTTGGACTTTAGAATCACCTCTGACAACAGCGACTAAACGAAAAGGTTAATATGTTAATATCATTGAACTTGATATCTTTATCAATCTAATTGTTGCAAACTTATGCTTGTTTCTTCTTTTTTGAATTATTTTATTTTTTTAAAAGAGTTTACAATTATGAGCAAATTTGAAATTACTTCAATTGGTAATTGGAAATTCACTCTTTTGCTGGGGGGAGATCGGGACCTAGTTGATAATTTCTTTTGCAACCATTAGAATATACTTATTATTATCAATTGCATTGAATTACATACCAGCTTTAACCATTGTTAATTATATGTTGATAATTGAATTGAATTTTAAAAAAAAAAGTGTTGGATAATAAAGAAAAAAAGAAGGGAGGGAAATCAAACTGTGAAAAAGTTTGGAACGTTGTGGAATTTTTTTTTTTTGTCTGGTTTGTTTGCTTTCTGGTGTTAATTATTTGGGGGGGAGCGGTAAGGAGTTAAACTGTTTGTGGGTGGGTGTTAGTGTGTCATAAGCAAATAATAATAAAGAAACTCTTCCCCCGTTTGATCGGAGAAAGCAAGGAAGGACGAATAAAGCGGGAATATTAAGGTCGTGTACTAAGTGATTCGAGTCCAGTCCCCATCTAGTTCAGTGAAGCCACAGTGACCAAGTTGGGGTAGCATACATATTTTGATTCAGATAGTAAAGCTCTCCTCCCCAGACTAAGAGCATTGGTACTCTATTTCCCATACATCATAGATTGATTTGTCACTCTCTGAACTATTGGATTCAAGTCATCTTTCCATTCATTTGTGGTGGACAATTCCATCTAGATTCGATCAGTCTTGATTACTAATTAAGTGTAAGAATATACTATGCAGGAATCAGGTAAGTTCACCACACTTGCTAATCATTCAGTGTAGACTATCAACACTTGATTGAAATTAGAGAAGATAAACAAAAAATCAAGAACTTGTCGTAGTTGGTTCGAGGGAACTCTTTTATTTATATATTATGTAAAGTCTTCCCTTTTTTTTTTGCTTGATTATTATTATTACTGTGGTCAATAAGGTGTTACTATTACTACGAGTAAAGCCCACACTCATACCTTGTAGGTTATATGAACCTTATAATCACCATTGTGACCTTTACACACCATATATATGTTATTCAATTATATAACCCATACTTAAAAATATCTGTCTCTCCTCTTTTTTTTTTTGTTTTGTCGTTTACCTTTTGCTGTATTAAATATACTTCTTGTCTAATGTACCATGTTGCTTTTTAAACTCATAAATCTCAATAACTTGTTTCTTAATTGTATTCAAATCTTCATTGACATCAGGATAAATCTTTTCTTCAAATAAAAATTGATATAATTGTCTTTTTGACCAAGAATTTATAATATGATCATTAGCATGGGTCTGTTCAAGAGGGATAATTGGATCAGAAGGTCCCAATTCCACTTCATCCTCATTTTCAATCCGTTTCTTTGTTGATTTTGAAACCATCTTATCCTTTTTCCGTTTACTTGATGGGGAAGGTGGTGGTGGTGGTAAGGAAGGTAAATTAGAAATGGAAAATATTACGTATACAAATGATAATGTAATTAACCCAGTGTATAACCAAAACCCTTTTCTTTTAATTTTATTAATAAACCTGTCAATTGGAGTATAATATCTCTCTATTACTGTGTACATTAATGTCTGTGAGTGATTATTTTGTTTTGTTTATGTGTGATGAAAGCAAGGGGGTGGCAACTGCAATACAGAATAGTTATGTTAGCAAATTCAATGATTCAATACGGTTGTTCAATATAATGGTTATCCTTACTAGATTTAGATGTTTGTGAAGGGATGGAATATATATGTGTGAAGGGATGGAATATATATGAGTGAAGTATAGACTAAAATCACTTAATTATGTGGAATGCTTATTGACACAAAAAAAAAAAAAAAAATAGAATATGATGTGATAAAATAGAGAGAGAATTTTTAGAGAGCAATTGAACTTGAAATTGAAATCTCAACTACCACACACTCCACAAAAATCTGTAATTAATTACTGAAGGCGATATAATCTTCCCCCCTAAAAAAAAGATAAAGAGAATCAAAAAAATATATTTTATCTAACCTTCTTTTTCTTTTTCTTTTTCTTTTCCTTTTTGATGAATCAAAATAAGAAATTAACTGGTTTAATATTATTAGCGATTATATCAATCATTACTTTATTCAACTTTAGAGCAATTTCCAAAGCAACCGCCATCAGATCATTTGTTTCGCCTCCTTCTACTTCTTCTTCTAGCACCGCAAATATTAATACTAAATCAGCCATGTCAGATTCCAAAGGTTACATTATCACTTTAAAAGATACTTGTCCAGATTCCGAAGCTAGTTCAATTAAATCAAAAATTACTGAATTGGGAGGTAAAATTACCAATGAATTTAGTTTGATCAAAGGATTTTCTGCTCAATTACCAACTATTCATGCTGAAGCTTTGCCTAAAGATTTTGCTGGTATTGCCAATATTGAAGAAGATGGTGAAGTTCGTACACAATAAAGAATTGAATTGATTAATCAGAGATGTATATCTTAATAGTTTGATTTATATATATATATATATATGTGTGTGTTTGTATGTATAAAAAGCTGTTAATAAAAAGGATATAGAGTGAGAGAGAATTACTGTTTGTATGTATTGGTTACTGTTACAACTACAAGAAGTATATGGGAACATAGCTGGTTAATGGCAGTTTAAATCATTCCTGGTTGCCACTTCTTTTTTTGTCTGGTCTCCGTTTGAGTTTTTTATCTTATCGTGAGTGAGAGTACTGCATGTAATATTACCGAATTTGGAGATTGTCGCACCTCCTCCCCCCCTTTTTTTTTTCTGTTGCTTTAGCTTGCTGGTAAAGTGTTGTCTCCCCATGTTTCAAAAAATTAACCAACATTACAATTTCTGTCAACTCCTCGTTTCCTTCTTTTAATCCTCCTTATATTAACTATACAACTCCTTTTTACTACTTTCAATTGCTCTTCCAACTTCTTCCTCACATTGTTTTATTCTCCTTTTATCTATAACTAGTACAATTTCTATCATGGGTTACGATAACATTAATCTTCAACCCAATTTCAAACCCATTGATCGTCTTTATGATGATCGATTAAGACAATTCACTGACACTGGCGGACAATTCCATAATTTGAATTTACCCAAATTTTATGATATTCATCGTCAAGAAATTCGTGATTTAAAATCATGGAAAGTTCCTGATGATGCCAATGGGAAAACTCAACGACCATTATTTAAAGATATTAAATTTGATGAAATATCTTGGGATAATATTGGTATTGGATATAATTTTGGACCATCGTGGAAAACTTTTTGGGTTAAATTTAATTTGAAAATTCCTGAAGATTGGTTAAAATATGAAGCATTAGAAATTGATTGGGATCTGAATTCAGAAGCTTTAATTTATAATGATAAAGGATTACCATTACAAGCTTTTACTGGTGGTGGTCAACGTAATTTATTCCGAATTCCCAAAGAATATCGAACTAGTGAAGAACAATTGTTTTATATTGAAGTTGCTTGTAATGGAATGTTTGGTAATGGTGCGGATGGTGAACCTGATCCTAATCGTTATTTCCGATTGAATCGTGCTCATTTAGTTGTTCCTAATTTAGAAGCAAGAAGATTATTTTGGGATTTTTGGATTCTTGGTGATGCTACAAGAGAATTCCCTGGAGGTCATTGGCAAAAATATCAAGCTGCCGATATTTGTACACAAATCATGAATACATTTGATCCTAATGATGTTGATTCTATTGGTAAATGTCGTAAATTGGCAGAACAATTGTTGGGTGATAAAATCAATTCTGATGAGGTCTTCCATGAATATCCCAATGAACGTAACAAAAGAATTGATGTTTATGGTATTGGTAATTGTCATATTGATACCGCCTGGGAATGGCCATTTGCTGAAACGAAAAGAAAAATTGTTCGATCATGGACTACTCAATTGAAACTTGCTGATGAATATCCCGAATATGTATTTGTTGCTTCACAAATGCAACAATTTAAATGGTTAAAACAATATCATCCGGAAATTTTATCGAAAATCCATGAGAAATTTGCTACTAATCAATTTATTCCTCTTGGTGGTACTTGGGTTGAAAATGATACAAATTTACCTAATGGAGAATCATTACTTAGACAATTTGTTTTAGGACAAAGATTTTTATTAGAAGAATTTGGATTCCAATCTGATATTTTTTGGTTACCAGATACATTTGGTTATAGTTCTCAAATCCCACAAATTTGTCAATTAGCAGGGATATATCGGTTTTTAACACAAAAATTATCTTGGAATAATATTAATAGTTTCCCCTTGAGTACTTTTAATTGGAAGGGGATTGATGGTTCACAATTATTGGTTCATATGCCTCCTGGTAACACTTATACTGCGGCAGCAAATTTTGGTGATGTTGTTCGATCACTGCAACAACATAAGAATCTTCGTGATGTTCCTGCTGGTATGTTACTTTATGGACATGGTGATGGTGGTGGTGGTCCCACGGAAGAAATGATTGAAAAATTAAGAAGATGTCGTGGATTAGCTAATAATTCTGGGTTAATTCCTTCAGTTCAATTAGGGGTCACAGTTGATGATTTTTATGAACATTTATTAGAAAAATCAGACCAAGGAAAGAAATTACCTACATGGACTGGAGAAATTTATCTTGAATATCATCGTGGTACTTATACTACTCAAGCCAATATTAAGAAATATATGAGATTTGGTGAAATTAAATTACATGATTTAGAATTGATTGCTGGATTAGTTAGTATTAAACATGGTGATAAATACAAGTATCCAGGAGCAAAAATTCAAAGTTTATGGGAAGATCTTTGTTTATGTCAATTCCATGATGTTTTACCTGGTAGTTGTATTGGTATGGTATATTATGATGAGGCATATCCTATGTTGCGTAAATTATTGAAAAAAGCTGATGAACTTATTTTTGAAGCGTTAAAAGTTGGCACTGATAATAGTACTACTAGTGGTGGTGGTGGTGATGGTGGTGTTGTTAATACTTTACCTTGGGATAGACATAATGAAATTGTTGAAGTATCTCGTAAACAATCACCTAAATTATTTGAACAATTGATCAAAGATAATGTTGGTATTTCCACCCCAAAAACACTTCAAGATAAAGATCATGATGATGATGAAACAGTTAGAATTTCCGTTGATTCTATTGATGGAATTTGTCAAATAAACAAAAAAGTTGAATATCCTGCTAGTGTTTCCAAAATTGATGATGGTAGATTTATTTTGACGAACAAGTTATTGACGGCCAAGATTTCGTCAAATGGGGTTATTACTTCTTTATTTGATGAAGTTAATCAACGAGAAATTATTGATACAACTGCCACTAATCAAACTAGTCATGGTAAAGGTGGTAGTGGTAGTGGTAGTATTGGCGGGAATCAATTTATTTTATTTGATGATGAGCCATTAAATTTCCCTGCTTGGGATACAGAATTATATTCATTAGAAAAATTCCAATTACTTAATAATGGTAAAGCAGAGATTTTAGTTCAAGATGAATTAGAATCATCAATTATTGTTACTCATGAGATTTCACCCAATTCATCAATTGAAACAATTATTTCATTAGCTGGTATAAATAAACCCCACAGGAGTAATAGTAGTAGTACTACTACTACTACTAATGAAGGTAGTGATAATAATTATATTAAATTTTCATCCACGGTCAATTGGCATGAAAATTATAAATTTTTAAAAGTTCAATTCCCCACCACAATTACTACGGCATTACAAGCCAATTATGAAACTCAATTTGGTATTACTAATCGATCAACTCATTGGAATACCACTTGGGATATAGCTAAATTTGAAGTTGCTCATCATAAATTTATGGATTTAAGTGAATATAATTATGGAGTATCAATTTTAAATAATTGTAAATATGGTGGAGCTATTCATGGGAATTTAATTAGATTATCATTATTAAGAAGTGCTAAAGCACCAGATAATAAAGCTGATATGGGAATTCATAAATTTGAATATGCTATATATCCTCATAATGGTCCATTAGGAATTGATACGGTTAAAGCAGGTTATAATTTCAATTATAAATTGATTCAAAATCCATATTATCAAATAGATGATTCAATTTCACATTTATCATCATCATCATTATTGGCTGCTATTAGATTGAAAAATCATCATCATAATGGTTCATTAATATTGTCTCATATTAAAAGAGGAGAAAATGATATTGATGTAAGTCAATATAAATCATTGACGAAAAATGAAAAATCAATAATTGTTAGAGTTTATGAATCATTAGGTGGTGGTAATAGTAAAGGACAATTAATAATTGATAAATCAATTCTGAAGAAAATTGATAAAGTGTTTAAAACTGATGGATTAGAAAATGAATTAGAAGAATTGAAATTGAATAATAAAATTTCTGATGATCTGTCTGATGATGATGTTGTTGTTGTTGATATTACATTAAGAGGATTTGAAATTGCCACTTATAAAATATTATTAAAATGAAAAAAAAAAAAAAAAAAAAAGTTAGATAGTTTAAATAAATAAATAAGTAAATAAAAGAGTGTTTGTTTTTTTTTTTTTAGATTTATGGTATGAATTTGTTAAATTATTGTAAAAAATAGTTTCTGGTTAATTTTGTTGGAAACTAGTAATAATATATAGGGATTGGGTAAGAAGTGCGTGGGGCAGACTTGTAGAAGTTTTTGATGGGGGTACAAATTGTGTAGTATCGACGCACTAGGTCGATCAATTTACTACGAATTTTATGATTTTGAAAATTGAAAATCACAACCAATTTTTCTCAAGGGTACCTGCAAAAAAAAAAAAAAAAAAAAATATTGTTCTTAATAAAAATAAACAATGCTCTTATTAATGATATTTATATTCAGATAAGTCGGAATTTAAATATGAATCTTTCAAAAAAAAAAAAAAAAAAAAAAGTCATTCAGTTAAGTAAATGGTATAGCATAGCAAGGTATGATATAGAGTGAATAAATCGGATATTATATCTTTGGTATTTGGGAAATTCTATGAGTATTGTTGTTGTTGTTGTTTTTTTTTGGTGATAAATTAGTTGCAAAATTCATATAATAAAAAAAAAAAAAAAAAAGAAACAGAACAATATAATCTACTAAACACAGTAATTCCCCAACCAAGAAAGAGGAACAAACTATACAATATAATTATCCAGTTAGTTTTCATCATCTCTTGAATTATCATTACATTAAAACTACATTCTGGTTATACTATAAAATCCCATACATTTACTCTCATATTGATTGTAGTACAGATATATATATATTAATTCCCCCCCCCGTTCACGGACTTAAAAAATAAGACCAACCCTCTTTCTCCTCCCACGTTGATATTTGAAAATTAGTAGGTTTAGTTTCATCATAGTTCAAACTTTTGATGCATATTATTATTATTATTATTATTATTTTTTTTTTTTGCCTAAAGTGAGTGGAAATACCAATTTGTTTGGTTTGGTTGAATGTGGTTTATGTGAAACTTAATAAAAAAATTCTTTTTTTTTTCCATTACGAAAGCCAATGAACATATTTCAAGTTGTTACATATTATAATAGTTGGTTCTACACATGCTACGGTTTCAATTTATATCTTGTTAGGATTTATTCATCTATTGATATAATCTGTTTCAGATATCACTAAAACTAAAGAAAGAAACACGACAACAATAGAAAACAACAAACAACAACAACGAAAAAAAAAAAAAAAAAAAAAAAAAAAAAAAAAAAGAAAAAGAAATTTGTTTTTAAACTTTTAGATTATTTATCTATTTGTTTGGTTTTTTTTTTTGGGCCATGTCTTAAATAGGCAATGGAATTTCCTAATTCAATTCAATTCACCAGTAACCTTCGTTGAATTGAATTAACTCATGTCATATGACAATTGATATGTTTGTAAAAGATTGATTGATTGATTGATTGATTGATTGATTGATTGATTGATTGATTGATTGATTGGTTGTTTCATTGATGTCCAGCTTCCTACCCCATATCCAAAAAAAACAAAAAAAAAACAAAAAAAAAACAAAAAGTACACTTGTATATTTCAATTCCATTATTAATAATAATAAATCCTTGAATTTATCATCTATATTAAATGAATCTTATCTTCTAACAATCAAATAAATTGAATATTTATAAGTATGCATATATACAGAAAACAATCAATAAGAGCTTGTGACTAAGTTTAGTTAGTTAGTTTGATTGTTTGTTTCAAAAAAGCTTTACCAACTTAAACCTTCCTTTCTTTGAAAAGTTTATTTAATGCTTAAACAACAACAACAACAACAAGAAGAAGAAGAACTACTTAATATTTATTCACATTTAACCTTTACCTTTAACTTTTTTTTTTTTTTTGATTCAATTGTTTCAATAAACATTGGAGATATTATGCATATGTAAGATAGATGATAAGTAAATTAGATATTATTGAGATAAAGTTGTAGTAGTACCAGTAGTAGGTGTTGACGCACCGACTCACCACCACCCAAGGCCAAAAGAAGAAAAAAAAATTTGGACCAAAACAATTATCGCCACCACACCACACCACACCACACCACGCTCACCATCACCAAAAGGGTGTAATGTACCTTTCTAATTTCTTCATTAAACTAAACCAATCAGATATTATTCTACTTCTTCCTTTTAAACCAAAGCCGTTTTATTGATTTTCCCGCTTTTTTTTTTCTTGACTTTCAGGAGAAAGGGAAGATGGGGGGGCCAGAGGGGGATAAACCATTAACAATTACGAATAATCGTATACTAGATTAAGAAATAGATATATATAACGTTGTAGAAGCATTCTTTACAACGATTACTTTGTTCAAGATACAATCAAAGAAAAGTAGAGATGAATAGAAACATCATTGATGATGAATGATGATGAATCAATTGATTATTTACAACAAACATTGAAAAAAGCAAGTTAAAAAACGTAGTAATATAAAAATATATATTCTTCTTATTCGAATAAACAAAATTTGAAAGTCAATTTCTGATGTATGTAATAATATTCACCCCTTTATATAATTCAGTAGCCTTGAATATACAAATGGAGTTATTTTTTGAAAAAAAAAAAAACACAACAACAAAGAAATCTTCTCCCAAACAAAAGATATATAGAATTATACACTACAAGTGTTTTTTTTTAAAATTTTTTTTTGATGATAAGATAATTATAATTTATTAAAAATGTAAATCCTTTTAAATTTTTTTTTTAAAACGGAAGAAATGAAATAAAAAAACCCAAATCTTTAGTTAATTAATAATTCAAAAAGGTTAAGGATAAACTCTCTTACATGAAAGCACCCAAAGCCAATAAACCGGCAGCAACGGCTGGGACAGCGTTAGCAGCAGCAGCACCTTCAGCAGTAGAAACTGGTGGAGTGGTGGTGGAGTTAGAAGCAACAGAAGATTTTGGAGCTTCAGTAGTTGGCAATGGGCAGTAAGTGGTGTAAGTGGTTTCAACTTCAGTGACAGTGGTGACACCAGTGGTGACTTCAGTTTCGTGACATTTGTTTTCTTCACAAGAAGTGATGGTAACAACGGTGGTGGCAATGTCAGTGACAGTGGAGTTAGCGTAAGTGGCTAAAGCGGAACCAGCAACAGCGGACAAGATGATAGCGGATGAGAATTGCATTTTTAATAAAGTATAGGATATAAAGCGAATGTATAAAAGTTGGTGAAGAAAAAAAAAAGGAAAAGAAAAGAAAGAAGAAATAGACAGAAAAAAAAAAACTTGAGAAGGGGGGGGAGTAGTCAAATTTATATAAGAAAATTTTTTTTCTTCTTCTTCTTGAGAGGAATTTACAACATCCCACTACTCTCAACCATTATCAAAGAGAGAGAGAGAGAGACGAGAAGAAAAAAAAAAAAACTTAAGTTAAACTAAGTTAATCGTTATTGTGTATTTGTTTTTGTTTTTCTTCTAATTTGTATTGTTTTAGAATTGAGTAATAAAAATTTTCTTTATCTCTGTATATGTCTGTCTTTCATTCTTTACTATAATAGTTTTAAATAACCAGTAAATAGCAATTATCTCACATTTCAATTACACAAAAACCCACCCAACTTACTAAACTAAATTACTTTTTCTTTTTGTTGGTGTTTTTTTTTTTTTTTTTGACTAACAATATATTAATTAATTTAATCTCTCTCTCTCTCTATTCTATTATGTACTTGCTATGATTGCTTAAAAAAGAATAATCTTACTATAATACGTATTAACTAATTAACTAACTAAGTGAGTAACTCACTCACCCAATACAATGGAATATCTTTGTGAATTTCTTTTTATTTATCCACTCGTACACTACCTAATTTATCCATCGATACATTTATTTTTCGTGTACTGGTGGTAGACTCCTGCACATGAGTGGTATTTCTGGATTGGTACAGATCCGCCCCTAAAACATTTATAATCTTTCCCTTTTAGTAAAGTAATTTTGTATTTTGGATTTCTCTCTGTCTATTTTTATCCGCTTATCTTTCTTGGCCCGCCTACTACTACGTCTACTACTACGTCTACTACAACAGCCGAATATTAACCAATGACTACTTTTGTAATTCCCCCCCCCCCCCCAAAAAAAACTAATTAACTACTGTTTCCAATATATGTTATCTACCTCCTCCTCTGCTCTCTTACTTCTTTGCTCCTATTAATACCAATCTCTATTATTAGTAACACACATCTCCTTACATTCTCTGTCTCTCTCTTTCGTATTCTCCTATTATTTAGTTGATAATACAACATTTAATTAATAACTTCCGTGGCCACCACAAATTGGAAAAAAAAAAAAAAAAAACTACTGTAGTAAATTTGTGGGTTCCATTGAAAGATAATCTTATGTTTGCGTATGTCACGGCAAATAATGGTTAAAAAGTACAGTGTGAATATTATTATTATTATTCTTATTAGTTTTTTTTTGTTTACATTTTACATTTTCTATTTTACATTTACGTTTATGTGGTGTATAAAGCAAGTAAGTAAATTCTGGGAGAAGAAGAAAATTTTTTTTTTTTTCGTGTCTCTCTTTTTTTTTTTTGTTCATTTTCTTTTCCTAACATTGCGTGTTTTTTTTTTTTTTTGTTACTTAATTTGAATCATACCAGAACAGAAGACGAAACTGAAACCAAAATCAATTTTACTCTTTCTTTACGTTACGTTGATTTCTTTTTGTTTTTTTTTGTGACCTGTTGTTGTCTATTATGTTGATGAATACGAATATACTTCGCCTACCTGTCTGCCTATCTGCCTGCCTACTTGTGTTATACTATTCACAGTACCTCCTATTTCTCAGACAGAAAGAGAAAAAAAAAAACAAACAAACAGGAAAAACAGGTTTTTCAATTCGTGTTTCCTATTGCTTAGCGGGATAAATTCCATTGGTGACCCACCCATGATAATAATAATGAAGGGATGGTGCCTTAATACATGCGATACATCACCTTATAATTGATTATCTAACTCATAGTGGTAGCAACAGAAACCAAAATCTAAATCTGTTTCACAAAACAATTTATTTTAATTTCTTTTCTCAAAAATCTTATCACCAACTAACTAACTAACTAACTAGCCAATATACATTTACTGTTTAGTCTCTCTGATAATGTCAAAAATGAGTATTTTAAGAAATCTATTCTTAGTTACAACAACAACATTAGTACTACTATACATTGATCTAGATCAAGCAGAATTGTTGAAAGAATTGGATTATGGTGGTTGTTGGTGATGATACTACTTTGTTGTTATTGCATTGACAACCTGAGTTAAAAATAGCATCGTGATTAAACTAAGAAACGAAAACCATCTCTCTTTGCTTATTTTACTCATTACAATAAGGTGAATGAGACACACATACACCAACTCCACGATAAAAATTAATAATTACATTTCATTTCAATATTTTTGGGGGAAATAGGGGGTCGTGGGTGGGAGAGACGGCTTAACAATTTCCATTTCCTGCTGTCTCCCCCCTCCCCCGAATTGTAATTGAATTGGTTGAAAAAATATTATTATTATTTTAATATCGTTTCTTCTTTTCTTCTTATCTCTTATCTGTGTGTGTGTGTGTGTGTCAACATTAAACCACCACATACTTTATGATTGAATTCAGTCAATATATTTCTTTCACTTTTACTCTTTTCCAAATGGCTCAAAAAAAAATTTTTTTTTATAGCTATATAATCAAGTTTAATATGATCATTTTGTGTGTCAACCCTAATGAGTAAGTGAGTGGGTGGGTGGGGGGGGGGGACAGACCAATTTAAATTTTCCTTTTTTTGTCCCACTTTTCAGCAACTACTTTATTAGAACTACCAATCATAACAACAACAAAAACAACATTGGTGACACGACAATTATTGACAACAACAACAACAACTGGCCTATTATTTAAATAAAAACCCGAAAGAAATGATTAAAAGTGTGTACTTACGTGTGTATTACATTGTTGTTGTAGTTATTGTTCTTGTTGTTGTTGTTGTTGTGCCATTTTTCTATTTTGATTTTGTCATCTCTTGAAGGGTACAAAAACTCGTATTATTTAATTTAATTTCATTTTAATGACACTAAATCCCAGAAAAACCAACCTACGTGAATTATATTTTGGTGGCTTCGTGTATTCCACAAATTACGTATTCTCGTACTAATAAATAAAATGGCAATTCTTTTTTATTGACTCTCATTTACTAAATCCTTTGTAATCAATCATGGTGATGGATGTAATTATTTATTTATAAAAATAAAGTAACAAAACAAACACACGATGATTGAACTTATAACTAAACTAAACTAAACTATACACCCAGAAAAGAACAAAAAGAACAAAAAGAACAAGAACAAGGAGAATAATGGATGTATTTTGGTGTAATGTCAAAAAATCTTATAATGATGTACGTACTTAAGGTTTGTATTGTATTATTTTAACTACTTGCTTGGATCGATCGATCAATACATCAAAATCCAATTTTTTAAACAGAGTTTACAGTGTATAATTTACTTCATCGGATATTTTATAAACAATAATAATATAATCTATTGCTGAAAATTAATTTGATGTAGCGAAACAGACTTTTTTGGTTTTTTTTTTTTTTTTTTTTTTGTAGAGGTCTTTTCGTCTAAATTCTTTTCAATCGTTGTTGTTGTTTAATTTGTCGTGTGTAGTTTACAATAAATAATGACAGTTGCAATTGATCTGGTTGTTGTAAATTATTAATCATCTATTCCTCCCTTTTTCCAAATGAATGAGTTGTAAATAGTATTGATAACTCAGTACCGTATAATGGAAAGAGATGTTTCAAGATAAACTTATAACCTGTTTATGTGGTTATTTTTTCTATTCAATAACCACCACCATCACAACAACAACAAACACCCAACCAACCAACCAATACTGGGAAGAAAAGATAAACTTATTAAACCTAATTATTTCTAGCATTGAATTTCCTTTTTCAGATTACATTAGCGAATGAGTCTTTTTCCTTTTTCAATAAGAAAATATATACAATCTATGGATTTAGTTATTACTTCAAACCAATAAATTCACTGATTGGGGGGGGGGGGCAACTGATCTATTATAAACCACTTGTTCACTGACTAAAAAGTTTAAATTTGGCTCATAATCATTAACCAACCATTACCAAAAACTAAAGACTTGTCATAGCATTTTGGAGTATTATCTATTATCTATTAGCTATATTAATTTACTATTTGATATTTTTGGTTTGCTTTTTGGACCAGAAGAACTAGAATCAATCAATTACAAAATTATGAGATATATATATATATATATATATACATATAAAGAATTACATACTAATTGAGATAAGACAAGAATTCAGGAATTCTAATTTGTGATAACAAAGTATTGACTCAAGGTAGAAAACTAGAATAAGTTTTTGAAAATTGTTTTTATTAAATAGTCTGTGCTGGTATTGATTGATTAGCAAGTTAGTCTTTCATCGTTTGTGTTCCCATTCCATGTCAATCAAACTGATCCACTTCAATATAACCATCATATATTTCTGAAATCACTGTCTTTTTATCCAATTATTTTGGTAAAACCAGAAATCGTTACAATTGAATATAATTAATAGAGAGATATGCAAGTTTGCACTTCCACCACCCCCTCCACCACCACCACCACACCTCTTGTTCTATAACTATCAAAGTGATATTTCAATAAAGTCTTAGAGAATCAAACTATAAATATAGCAGAGTAAGGTAAACTAAATTTTTCCAAGAAAATTTTGTTATTATTACTAGTTTTATCATTTAATAATAATTAACTAAGAAAACAATTAACGTAATTAAGTTATTGTTATCAACGGTTAATTATACTTTTTACTGTTGATTATTTAAATATTTCATTTTACAAATGTAGAAAATAAACTTATAGTAGTTTTTTTTGTCATAACATTGTTTCTTTTCACAATGATTATATAAAGTTCTTAAAAAAGTTAATGATATATGGGCGTACTTTGTTTTTTTTTTTTTTTTTTTTTTTTTTTCGCAACAATTTTGCAGTAAAAAAAATATATTAATTCTTCTTCAACCCAATGATTTAACTATCATAAGATCTTGTTATTACATAATCTAAGGTTAGCTAGTTAACAGTTTACTTGCTAGTATCTTAGAGTCTGAATATTATTGATTTTTTTTTTTTTTTTTTGGTTTTTAAACCAAATTGCTTAACTACGATAATTACTTTTCTTTGATTTATACAATTATGTGAGGATTAGCAACAGCAACAACAACAACAACAACAGTAAATGAGACTAATTATTAGTCAATAAAAAAAAAAAAATAACCACCACCACTATTACTACTATCATTTGAATAAACCAAGAGAAGTGATTTACTTTTACCAAACTCCGTAGTTGTTCTTTTGCAATAGTTAATTAGGTCCTAGGATTGATTGATTGAATTGAACACGGCACGGCAACACACAATTTACACGAATCGAGAAAAAAAAAGAACTTCTTTTTGGGCCGTGAATCAACTAAAAAATTAAACTAATATTAAATGTGTGATCTAAAAAAATAAAAAAAAACATCAAATCGCCCAAAACATTACACGTCACTATTGTTATTATTTATTTAGATGATCATAATAATAATACAATCACGGATACACTTTACAACAACAACAACAAGGAAGAATGATAATTATTTTTGGTGTGTGTGTGTGTGTGTGTGTGTTTTTGGTTCACCAATTGTGTTGTCGCGTAATAATATATGTTTGTTTGTTTGGATTTAAATTTTTGATTTAATTTCATTTTTCTTCTTTCCCTCTCTCTATCTCTATCTCTCTCTCACTTGTCCCGCCTGTTTCTAACTAACTTACAGATATTATTTTTTAATATGCAAAATGGTGTTGAATAAAAATAGGAGGAGGAAAGAAAAGATTTCTTGATTGAAAAGAAGAATTTAATATGAAAAAAAAAAGTACAAAATCAAAAAAAAAAAAAACTTATCATTACTAAGATCTAATAATTTTTAGCAATGAATGAATGAATTAATGAATAGATGTAATAATTGGTGAACATTAATGTCAATGATTGATTCACTGATTGACTAGCAACATGAATGAAGTAGTAGTAGTAGTCATCATCGTTCTTGGAACTTCTCATTTTGTAGACGATGGAAAAAAAAAAAAAAAAAAAATAGAAGATGCCTTTTAAGCCAAAAAATAATAATAATGATAATATTATTATTATTATTGCCTTTTGCTATTCTTTGACAAATCCGATAAATATTTGTTTACATTTCTTTCGAAAAGTAACTTATTCCGATCGATCTAGAAAAAGAAGAAGCAAGGAAGGAAGGAAGGAAGGAAGAAAGGAAGCACCAAAAATAGTCTAACAACAATCATGGTGAGAACCCACTTAACATAACCTTAAATAATAATAATAATAATCACAAAATTGAACTTAAGAATGTTTGTTTGTTATTATTCTCCATAGGCCCACAATAGAACCAAGGAATGAATGGAATAGAATGGAATAGAATGTAATGGAATCAACTGATTTGATTTGATTCATTTTCTTTCTTGGTTGTCTATTTTTTTTCGGGATTTGAATTCTTGGTAGTATGACCCGCACCACCCGAATATCCCGAGTGGTTCTATCTCTCCTTATAATGACGGGTGGCTTCGACCCCCAATAGTACTACGTAGTTGACATGCCGTGCTGCGGCCTGGCCTGGCACGGAACGGCATCACCAGAACAAAAAAAAAAATACACACACCAGCCCCCTCCCCCCCACCAAAGATTTTAGATTAACAGTTACGAACCTTGAGCAATTAACCAGATTTGGTGAGTTGTTTACTGTATTAGGGAGAGAGGGGTTCACCTGGTTGTTGTTGTTCGTTGTTGTTCGTTGCTTGCTTGCTTGGTGCAATCAAAATAAAAATCACGAGCTTGCAATCAACTAAAGATGGAAAAAACAAAAATAAACACTACAGCTTTCAAGTGAAATTACTACAACAAAGCTGAATAGGAGATAGGAAACACCAACGACGGTTTGTGACAACCATTTTTAGTCCTTGTCTGAAAGTAAGAGTAGTATTGACAAATGGATAATTCGTTATTTGTTCTATTAGGCTTGAAATTCTCATGATGTTTAGAGACCAAGAAAACAGAGATAAGCTTATAAGCTTATGTCGTTGTAGTCTTGGAAAACAGTAGAGATTTGCGACAATATCAACGCCTAAAATTGGAGAGGCGGCAGCAACGGTGGCAAAGATAGAGATGGTGGCGGCAGCGGTAGTGGTGGCAACTGCAACGGCAGTGGCGGAGCCAAAGCCTATATCTTTTGTGATGCATACAAAAAGTAAGCAATTGTTAAAATTTTTGTGCGTGTGTGTGTGTGTGACGATACTGTCAAAACATTTAGTGTAGTATTTCCCTTAAGAAGTCGATATGTTTTGTGTATGTTTATGTGCAAGTGGATGTAGTATTTTTTTGTAGGGCGGTCGTGTACACAGTCGAGGAATGGAGAGAATTTGAATTTGATTTAGTCATAGCAACAATATACACACATCTGTATCTGTCTGTATGCACACACAAGTACAAAAAGATTCTCACACAAAACACAAGAAGCAGAAGATCCTTTCAAAGCTAATTCGTGTGTGTGTGAGTGTGAGTGTGTTTTGATTTATTTTTTTTTTTAGTTTTGCAGATGTTTAAACGATTCAATTTGTAAGTTATTGTTCAAAATAGGGGGGGTGGGGGGCAACCAGAAAAGAAGGAGCTTACGGAATAGGCAATGAAAACGTGTGAATTAGGTCAAAAGTTCCAGCCCTCCACTCCTCCTCCCAGCCCTCCCGTCGATCGAATACCAGAACCGAAACTAAAACCAAAAGAGTAATCTGTAACAGGGAGAGAGAGAGAGTGTGTGTGTATGTGTTTGATTATCAACTGAAATTTAGGTTTGTTTTACCTGACTATTATCTATAATAAGTAACTTTATTGATCAGGACCTTATTGTTTAAGGCTGCTAATTGCTACCTAATTGTATAATAATAATAAGTTATATATATCATAAGATAAGCTGGTAAGCACAGGGAAATACAGACAAGAACAAAAATAAAAAAAAAAAAGAAACGACGTATTGAAAGTGACAAATTTTTCACTAATTTGTGTCGTTTTGGGAGCAATAATTACCATTTTCTATCTTAACCCATAATACGTTTTATTTTATTTTTTATTTTTTATTTTTTCATTGCTGTAATTTGTTTGCCTTCGGGTTATGAGAATATGGTGATGGATGGATTTGGGTTGAGGTGGAAGGCAGGAGGGCGGGAGGTTATGCATGAATTTTGTACCAATGTGCTACAACAACAACAACAACAACCCATTTTGGACAAGCAAGTACAAAACTACCCAGCACTACAGACATGGTTGATTTTCCAACCAACAACAACAACAACAACAGAACTTTGCAAAATCAATTTACAAGTGTACAGCCCAATAACATACTACACAACCAAAAAGAACAAGTGTAAGATGGCGGAAAGTAGAACAAGGGCAAAACAATTTTGGGGGAAAAGCACAGAAAAGAATGGCAATGAAATTGTTCCGATATTGTACCACTTGAATGTTATATATGCATCATGAGCGAATAGAATGATTTTCTGGCTTTTTTTGTTTTTTTTTTTTTTGTCATTTTTTGCTTTAGATTCTGCATTTTCCTTATTTGACTATATTGGGTTAAGAATGATTTAGTAAGAAAAACAACAGATTTAGATATTTGTTATTATGACTAGTGCTTGTAGTTAAATATCACTCAAACGTTTTTCCCCCTTTTCCCTTAATAAAATAGAATTTGTTGATAATAATAATTTTGTTCCCTGTTCTTTTTTTAAAAAAAAGGAAGACACAAAACCATCAAGTTCAAAATATGATGCAAAAAAGACAAAAAAAATTTTTTCTTCTTCTTCTTCTTCTTCTTTCTGTTTATTTATTTACTTTTCTTCTGAAATTTCAATAACCAGATTTATTTTTAGCAATCTCAGTTTTTCTTTTTTTTTTTATACTACTAATACTGGCATTACAATGAGTGACCTCGCTCCCGACTTGCGGATCGACCAACCCATTTCATGCATGTATCTCACCTTGAACTAAAACTAAGCAATAGAACAAAATCGAAAAAAAAAAAAAAAAAGAAATGGAACAAAAAAAAAGGGGGACAGACGGGGCAATTGTCATAACATCATGGAATATCTTCCTTTTAATTATTTTTTTTTTTCAAATTTTTTCCCAATCAACATCAAACTATAAATAAGTCAGGATAATTCCTCCAAAAATGATTTTTCCATCTTCTTTTCTTTTTCTTTCTTCATTATCAACTAATCACAGTTAATCTAATAATAACAACTTATACTATCGCTTAATAAAAATGCAATTCTCATCTGCTGTCGTTTTATCCGCTGTTGCTGGTTCCGCTTTGGCTGCTTACTCCAACTCCACTGCCACTGACATTCAAACTACTGTTGTTACCATCACTTCTTGTGAAGAAAACAAATGTCACGAAACTGAAGTCACCACTGGTGTCACCACTGTCACTGAAGTTGAAACCACTTACACCACTTACTGCCCATTGTCAACCACCGAAGCTCCAGTTGCTTCTACTGCTACTGATGTTTCTACCACCGTTGTCACCATCACCTCTTGTGAAGAAGACAAATGTCATGAAACCGCTGTCACCACTGGTGTCACCACTGTCACTGAAGGTACTACTATCTACACTACCTACTGCCCATTACCATCTACCGAAGCTCCAGCTCCAGGTCCATCTGCTGAAGAATCTAAACCAGCCCCAGCTCCATCTGCTGAAGAATCTAAACCAGCTCCAGCTCCATCTGCTGAAGAATCTTCCCCAGCTCCAACTAAAGCTGCTGAATCTTCCCCAGCTCAAGAAACTACTCCAAAGACTGTTGCTGCTGAATCTTCTCCAGCTCCATCTTCTGCTGCTCCAGCTGTCTCTACTGCTGAAGCCGGTGCTGCTGCTAACGCTGTTCCAGTTGCTGCTGGTTTGTTAGCTTTGGCTGCTTTGTTCTAAGTTTATTAAGAGCATAAACAATAATTTACACAAACAAACATTTTTCTTTTTCTTTTCTTTTCTTTGATTTAATTAAGGGTCATTTATAACATTATGACTTATTATTTGTTAATTTTTGGCTTTTGTTATTATATTATCAATTTATTTATATTTTCGTGAGTTTTTTCGGTTTTTAATTAAATTTGTTTTTTGGATTACATTTTAAAAAATTATTTTTTGGTACTAGTAATTTTTTTTTTTTTGGATTTTTTTTTTTTTGTATATATATTGGTTTTTTATTAAGTTTCTGTTTTCGTTACATTCAAAAATGCTACTTTTGTTTGTTTCAAAGTATTATATAATATATATAATTATATCTAATATAAGTTAATAATACCGTTTGCACAAAATATTTAATTGTAAGAAAGTTTGTTTCAATTTGGGTTGGTTGGTTGGTTGGTTTGTGAACCCTCGTTGAACTTCAAGATTGTCTGTTGATACTATAAAGCTCCACCACTTCAATACATTGCTGCTGCTTCGAGGCTCAAGTCTAATATGCTCGAGTCGACAGTTTAAAGTCTTTTATATAGTTAAACTTTTAGAGTTTAAGGTTTAAAGTTTGAACTTCTGCGGTGATTGGTGATTGTAGTAGTAGTTTGTTTCATCATCAAAATGGAAGGGGGTGGAAGGGTGGTGATAATGATGTATTACTTATTGCTGCCACCTTACTACGCCGCGCCTTACTTCAAGCCAAGCTAAGCCATGTCATTTCCTTCTTCGTACTGCGGAGGTGGCGGATCCCTGTCAATTTAGACGGCCCTAATATTTTAGTTTTAGCCAGGGGCGGCGGAATTTGTTTGCCTCCCTCATGTTGCGGGCGAGTGGTGGCAAAAAAGAGAAGCTCAGAAACAAGCCGAGGTAGGGTGATGGTGAAAGGGAGGCACAGACAAGGAGGATAGGTCGGAAATTTTATCAAACTGACAACTTTGTAAATGATCAATGACCCAAAAAAGACATATTGAACTAAAACTTATTTGATGGGGTGTGTTGTTTTTTAAATCCCTCAATTTCTACCAACTACACCCATATGGTAAGCAATGAAAACAGACACATGCACTGATGATGACCATAGATGAAATTATCACAAATTAGAACAAAATGGGAAGAAAATTTTTTATTTTGGAAATTTCATCATTGATTAAGCAATTTTACTTCTTATCTCATCATCATCATCATCATCACAAAATATAATATGAATTTTAGTTTTCAGTTTTAAATTCATATCTTCTTATTATGTATAACTAAAAAAACTACCAAAAAGAAAAAAAAAAAAAAAAAAAACATCTAGATTTTTACATTGTTTGATAAATGAATCATAAACCTTTATGAGTTAGTGTCTTCTTCTTCTTCTTCTCTTCCTCTTCCTTCTGAGTCAATTAAACAAGATTACGTATAATTTCTATTTCCTTTCAATTATTGAAAGAGAAAGAATTGATGAAAATAGAACAGTACTATAGTATCAAATTTTCTATTTGTTATTATTAGTACAAGTAATATTGTTTATTATTTGTTATTGTTACAAATTATGAATAGTAATGATACATAGTTTAAAGAAAATGAAAAAATGAGTTTTTTGTTGTTGTTTTCTATTTGAATCTCAGATTTAAAAATAGATTATGGTTTAAATCGATTAATTTGTTTGTCAAGACAACAACGACAACAACAACGACAACAACAACGACAACAACAACGACAACAACAACAAAGTACTCCATGTATAAGTAATAGATTAAGATCTCTTCTTTAAAACCAATCTTTTGCATTTCTCTCTATCTCTCTCCCACCTCCCTTCCTCTCTTAGACTTGACCATTTTTAAATTGCTATATATTTAATCATAAATAAATATCATCATCATTCATATCATATTGTTGTTGATACTTTTCTGAATGTTTTGATGTCATAAAATTCATTGATGATTTCCCAGAATCACCATTTATATCTTTTTCTTTTTCTTCTTCATTAGTATTAATTTCAATTACTCTTTTATTATTAGTAGTGATAATTTGTTCATTTTGATCATTTTCTTCAATATCAATGAACTTATCAATTAATAATTGAAATTTATCTTGATATTTAATGGCATTAATTTCATTTATCCCATAAACTTTAATATTATTAATATTAATATTAGTATCACTAAAAGTATTGATGTTATCACCAATTTTATCAAATTTGAAATATAAATCTTTCCCACTAATTTGTAAATTAATAAATCTAATTGGTAATCGAATATGATAAATACCATTATTATCAAAAGATTTAATATGATATTGTTTAATTAATTTAAATTTTGAAATATATTTATTTTCATTTTGATTTGGTAATTGTGAAGAAGTTAATTGAGATAATGGAATTTTTGATAATTTATTAAATCCATTCTTTGTATTTGGTTTAAATCCAATTGATAATAAAATTCCTTGAGACGGTGATGGAGAATTGTTATCTTCTCGACATTCAAGAATTATATCAGTAGGGATAATATTGGTACTTAATCGTATACCCAATTGATTTCCACCTTTCCAAACAATATCATCATCTAATAATACATGATTGGCATTATATTCATCTTGATAAAAATTGGATTTATATATCCACCATCCATATAACATTTTTTCTAATATACTATGATGATGATTATGGCTAGAAGAAGAAGAAGAAGACGACGAAGAAGTAGTTAGAAACCCCAAGATTCTTGCACCAGTTGAATAATCAGCATAATTGATTGATGTTGATGATGTTCCTTGAGTTATTAAATCAAGTATTGAATTGATCCATAATTTATTTGTTTTGGGATCAATTATCACATTATGATTTTTGGTTTCATTGCCATTGCCATTGTTGTTGTTGTTGTTATTATTGGAGACCAAAGTTAAATTATCAAGAATATTATCAATATCTAATCGAATATCTTGTTTTATAGATTCCATTGATTTTGAAATCAATTTTTCAACATATTTTTGTAATTCTTGTAAATCATTAAATTTTTCCAATTGTTGTAATTTTTCATCAAGATAAGAATTTTGATAATTATCAATAAATTTATATAAAAATTGATGAAATTCCGGACTTATTTGAATTTGATTATTTTCTAACGTTATTATTTTATCGTCATTATCATCATGTTTGGTAATAGTTGATTTATTTTGATTGCTTTTTGACGATGATTGTTGATTCTCAATAACATTAATAACTTTATTATTCAATTGATCAATTTGTGATTGTAATTGAAACAATGTTTCTTGTTGTTTTTCATGGGAATTTTTCAATTCTTGATCTAATCGATGTAATTTCCCATCTAATTTAGCCATTTTAATCGTATCAAAAGATCCAATTGACGGAAATAGATTCGGTAGTATAGTGGAAATTTGTCCAGTTATCAATAAATACCCCAATATGGTTATAAGAAATGATATCGATGAAATTATAATATATTGTTTCCAATTAATATTGTTATCATGCTGGACATTACTCAACTTGGAACCAACAAGATTAATTTCATCTGATTCCAGTATCGATGGTGATCGCGATAGTGATCCAAAGCTTTCTTGTTTATTAAGTTTATTCAGTCTTGTTCGAGGATATCTATAGTGATTCTCTTTTGTAAAGTTGTTGTTGTTCTCATCATCATTATCATCATCATCGTCATCGTTGAATACATTTTTCTCTTTAAATCGATCAGTATCAAACTCATGATCTCCATCACTTAAATATCCATCCTCATAACCACTTGCATCAAAATCACTTTCTAACAGTTCTTCATTAAATGTATCACTATCACTAAGTATATATTCATCATCTTCATAATCTTCATCACCTCTACCCCCATCAATGTTGGCATCCTCATTAGCATTAATACTTTCCTTTAGTTCTCCATTCAAAAATTTCAAATACGATTTATTAGTATCAAATTCATCCAATTCCTCCTCCTCCTCCTCTTCATCATCATCATCATCGAACTCTTCTTTTTCTTGAACAAATTTCCCATTAGGAACATCATTTATAATATCATTACCATTTTCTTGTATACTGGTTTTACTATTCAGTATAATCTTTGCGATTTTTTCATCAATCGATACATCTGAACTATGATTATGATTATTATACGAAAACACTTCGTTCTTGTTGTTACTGTTACGACTTTTTCTTATAGGTGATCGAAGTGGATTGGCTTTACCTATATTATGTTTCAAATGAACGGAATTATCATCATCATCAGTATTATTGGTGAATCTGGGAACCATAGAAAATCCCGACATATTCGTGTAGTATTGTAAACAATTTCCTCTTTTAAAAGGGGGGGGGGGTGGTAGTAGCTTATAATTGTATATTGAATTCCAATCAAAATCGTATTATTTGTTTGTTTATGTATTTGTTGTTGTTTTTTTTTTTCGCTCTCTCTGTTAAAGTTGGCTGGTTAAATTTTTCAAATTTGTTTTGGAATTGAAGAAATTTCATGCACCGCATGGTAGCATCAACATACCGTTTAAACTTGAACCAGAGACAGATAATGATTCAATTGAGTAGCACCCAAACACAATCCTAGAGACTATAACGGCTAACTGAATCAGTATTTCAACTTCTAAGTACTACAAGAGATATGAACTTTACACTTTGTACCGGTTGGTTTACCGAAATTTGGCATATATATTCATATAATTCAAAATTCATTAAACCCTACAAAATTTTCATCTTACCAAATTCAATCTCATCTTCCTATTCTTCTATAATTTACTTCATCAATTGTGGATTCTCTTTAAAATAGTTTCAGCACTAGAAATTTCCAGGAAACCTAAACTATCTTCAGTTTCCAAATAAGTGATTTCTCCATTAACAACAATACTAGCATATCTTTGTAATCTTAACCCCATACCGGCCAGAGTCAAATCAGCAACAAATCCATCACCCAATTCTTTAGAAATAGAAGCATTAGGATCAGTAGCAAAAATTACATAATTCTCTTCATCAGTATAACCTAAAGCTTTAGCCCATGCTGCCATTACAAATGGATCATTGGCAGATAAGACAATGATTTTTTTAACACCTTTGTCTTTGAAATCTTTTAAATGCTTCAAATAATCAGGGATATGTTGTTCGGTACATGTTGGCGTGAATGCACCAGGCACAGCAGTGACAACAACAGTACTGTTTTGAAATAAAGATTTTAAATCCAATGGTACTGGAGAAGCACAAGCAATCAAACTTGAATGGTCTTTAGAATAAGGGATGTATTTTGGTTCAATGTTAGTTGGAAATTTACCGTCAGTCATAATGTATGTAGTTTAGTAAAGATTGATTAAGAAAGAAAAAGGAAAAGAAGAAAGCAATTGCAGTGAAATTGGGAGATATTTATACAATTTAAAGTAGGGAGGAGGAGCGGAGGCAGGGAGGCAAGGAGGCAAAAACTGAAAACAAAAGTGGTAGTTAAACAAAGGGGGAAAGAAAGAAGGACAAGGAGAGAATTGTTAGAGAAACCAACAAATTGAGAGGGGGGGGGGGAGGAATAAACCTTTTTACGGATCATTCTATATATCTTATAACCGAAACCTCATATAATATGTTGTTACTCTCATCCTTAATTAATCTTAAACAAAATCTTTCGCAGGAGAAAAGTCCGAAAAAAAATTCTTCTCAATTCTATTTTGTGTTGTTGTTAATCAATACTGATGTTGATGTAGATGGGTAATCGTACCCATTAACGTTATTACACAAATATATTTTACTCATTCCCGACTCGCTCTATTATTATTGCTATTTATTCCAGAGTAATATAGCAAACTGAACTGAATATTCAGTTTTATCAGGTTATGTTCTACAACTATTCAATATCTTACACAAATGATATTCTATGTTGAGCAATTATCGGCTATTGCTTTATCCACTTTCCGAGACAAAGCAACAACAATGTCATGTTTAATTACTAATTCAACTCAATGAGATCACTTGATAATACTACCAGTCTTACGTCATTTGCTTACAATTCTCAACAGACCCCTTTTCCTTTCCTTTCTTTCTCCTGTTCCGGGATTTCGATTTCTATAAATTATACTCTCCTACTACCATATCTCTTCGTGGTGGTGCTCTTAACTCCAATAAACAGGTTATGTACACATACACACAGTTTTATATTATTTCCTATTTTCCCACCAACTCTACTTCGATTCAACTAATTTTGATCAACTGAGTGGGAGAAGTAATTTACAATTAACGACAAGACCCCACCTACAACCCCACCTAAATAACCACCAATCAATAATGTAATTGGCCATTGTTGCCATGGTCTATCCCAATCTAAAGGAATAGGTATAACTCCTAACCAACAACCACCCAATGTCAACAAAACACTAGATAATATACAATGACGGAAAATAATCCGGTACAAATGATCTTGCTTGAATAATTTGTTAATCTTATTGACATCCAAATTGAATAATATAATTAAAGGGTTGAAAATTAATTGGGATAAATGCAATGATAAATATAATGTTTTCAATGAATATTTATAAACTGGTGCACCCATTAAAACAATTACAACAAACAATGGTAATGACAATACAATACTAACAAATATACTTGATCCAATTAAAAGTGGAACATTATTATCACTAACTGAACCATTGTTAAGATCATTTTTGGTTGATTTTTTCAATGGTAATAAATTGATATAAATAATGTAATTATAAATCACTTGTATAGGTATACTTGTAAGAAATCCTTTCCACATCACCGTTTCTAAATCTTGAGTTAACCCAGAATAAAACATCGCAACAAGTATAAATATATTATGAAATGGAATAACTAATAAATTGTTTTTAATTTGAGGAACAAATGTCAAATATGATGGACGTGATTGTTTGGATTCAGAATCAGTTTCTAAGTTATTGTTGTTGGATACATCCTTACTGAAGGATACCGTCTTTTTCATAGGTCTAATTGTTGCCGGCATTCCTAAAATTTATAGTCTATATATATATGTGATAAAATCTGAGAATACCAATTTATAAATATTATACCTCTATATCAGAGCGGAGTTGTTATGAAATGGCGTTGAGAAGTTAATATTAAGGTGCTCCTGGAGGTGAACTATTTTTCAATTTTTTATTGATTGTTAGTTAACTATTTGTTTGAATTTATTTGCGCGTGAGTGGATTTACGCCAAAGTCGTGTCTTTTTGCTGCTCGTGGGACGAACAAATAAACTTTCGACTCATTGAAGAATACATGGACCTACAACTCCTCCCATCTCGACTGCTACTGGTTAAAAACGACGAAAGCGAATGGCCATAACAATACTGTTAACAAATCTACATCTATACACTTTGTTATCTTTTGAAATATTCTATTAACAGCATAACATATATCTTCTCTCTTTATTAGAGTGATTATCATCATCATCAATTATGTATATGATGATTCTTTAAGAAGAAATCTTTTGGTGTTAAAAAAAAAGGCGACCACCAACATCTCATCAACAACAACAACAACAACAACAACCAAAAACAAAAAGTGCGTTGCAAGAATTTTTTTTTTTTTTTTCATTCTACTAACTAACCACTTAAATCATATCCAATTTCTTAGCTTCCCTTCGTTATCACTATCAATATTATACTCTGCTATGGATGCATATCACGAATTCATTGATCCATCAAAAGTGAATAATTGTGTGGGATGTAATTTCATCTCATCAACCAAAAGAAACCTCATAGTGGGTAAAGGGTCATTATTACAAATTTTTGATACCATCCAATTAAAACAATCCACTATTAATAAACCACAATATCGATTGAAATTAATTGATCAATTCAAATTACAAGGAGCAATCACTGATTTAAAATCAATTAGAACTATTGAAAATCCTAATTTGGATTATTTAATGGTATCGACTAAATATGCCAAGTTTTCAATAATTAAATGGGATCATCATTTAAATACTATAGCCACGGTTTCATTACACTATTATGAACATTGTATACAGAATTCAACGTTTGAAAAACTTGCTGTTTCAGAATTGATTTTAGAACCAACATATAATTCAGTAAGCTGTCTTCGATTCAAGAATTTATTATGTTTTTTACCGTTTGAGGTTATAGAAGAAGATGATGATGATGAAGAAGAAGAGGATGACGAGGAGGAGGAGGAGGATGAAGATATGAAAGACTCCAAAGAAAAGACAGACAAAAAACAATTGAAAACTGATGAAATAGAAGAAGATACAAATGGTACTAATAAAGAATCACATTTATTCTATGATTCCAGTTTTATAATTGATGCCACTACTTTAGACTCATCAATAGATACCGTTGTTGATATGCAGTTTTTACATAATTATCGTGAACCAACAATTGCAGTGTTGTCTCTGAAACAAGAAGTTTGGGCTGGGAATTTGATCAAATCAAAAGACAATATCCAATTTCAAGTATTAACTTTAGATTTAAATCTGAAATCTACAATTTCTGTATTCAAGATTGATAATTTACCCTATGAAATCGATAGGATCGTTCCATTACCAAGTCCATTAAATGGTACATTATTAGTTGGTTGTAATGAATTGATACATGTGGATAATGGAGGGGTATTGAAACGTATTGCCGTCAATAAATTTACTCGTTTGATAACTGCATCAATTAAAAGTTTCCAAGATCAATCTGATTTAAATTTGAAATTAGAAAATTGTTCCATAGTACCTATTCCTGATGATCACCGTGTTTTGTTGATTTTACAAACAGGGGAGTTTTATTTTATTAATTTTGAATTAGATGGGAAATCAATTAAAAGAATTCATATTGATAATGTTGATAAAAAAACTTATGATAAAATACAATTGAATCACCCTGGTGAAGTTGCTGTATTAGATAAGAACATGTTATTCATTGCCAATTCCAATGGGAATAGTCCTTTAATACAAGTTAGATACCGTGACTCATTAAAAACACTGGAAACCAAAGAATCTAAATTAAAGCAAATTGAAGGCAAAGAAAAAGAGGACACCAATGACGAAGAAGAAGAAGAGGATGAAGATGAAGATGACTTGTATAAGGAGGAAGAAGAGGAGGAAACTCAAAAAACGATAAGTAAATCTCGTATCGAGTTTTTATACCACGATGAATTGATTAATAACGGTCCATCATCTACTTTTACATTAGGAATATGCTCAAAAGAGAGATTCAAATGTAACTTACCTAATCCAAACTATAATGAAGTTTCTATTTTGAGTAATGCCGGGACTGATTCACAAACCAAATTGAATATAATCACTCCAACGATTCAACCATCTATTTCATCATCATTAACATTTTCTCAAGTTAATCGAATGTGGAATTTAAATCAAAAGTATTTGATAACTTCCGATGATGTCAATTATAAATCGGAAATTTTTCAAATTGAAAAATCTTATGCGAGAATGAAATCAAAACATTTTATTAATAATGAATTAACCATCAATATGCACGAATTAAATAATGGTAAATTCATTTTGCAAGTGACACCTAAACAGATTGTATTATATGATAATAAATTCAAAAAAAGATTCACATTGAATGATGAAATTAAAGATGATGAAATTTTAAGTAGTATTTTAAGAGATGAATTTTTAATGATTTTCTTAGCTAGTGGTGATGTAATGATTTTTGCCATTAATACTTATAATGAATCATACGATAAAATAGAAATTCCAAAATTATTAGATGATACAATTATCACCACCGGGTATATTACTAATTCTCATTTATTGAGTGCAGTTTCTAAAAATGTTAATTTGTTATTAGGTAATAGCACCACCAACAATGACAACAACAAAAGTAACAATAAGAAAAAGAGAAAATATAGTGCTTTAAGTACTTCTGGAAGAGATAAGAAAAATACTGAAAAACCACAAACAACAGCAGCACATACACCAAAAGTAAATAAAGTGAAAACATTTGTTTTGGTCACTGGTGACAACCGTATTGTTGCATTTAATAGATTTCATGGAGAAAAATGTTATCAGTTAAACAATGTTGATCGGTTTACTGATAATCTTTCCCTTGGATTTTTTGACCCAAACCAACAAACAGTTGATCCATTTATAAAACAAATCATGTTGAATGAATTGGGTGATAAATTTGATAATAAAGATGAATATCTTACTATTTTGACTATTGGTGGTGAAATATATATGTATAAACTTTATTATGATGGAGAGAATTATTTTTTCAAAAAGGAAAAAGATTTAACTATTACGGGTGCTCCAGATAATGCTTTCCCCTATGGTACTTCAATTGAAAGAAGATTAGTATATTTCCCCAATTTAAATGGATTCACTAGTATTTTTGTGACTGGAGTAATTCCATATTTGATTTTGAAAACCATTCATTCAATTCCAAGAATTTTCCAATTTTCAAAAATTGCTGTCATGTCAATTTCAGCATTTTCAGATTCCAAAATTAAAAATGGATTGATTTTTTTGGATAATCAACAAAATGCTCGTATTTGTGAATTACCATTAGATTTTAATTATGAATTCAATTTACCAATGAAACATGTGGATATTGGAGAACTGATTAAATCAATAGCATACCATGAGACGTCTGATACAGTTGTATTATCAACATTTAAACAAATTCCTTATGAATGTCTTGATGAAGAAGGGAAACCAATTGCTGGTATTATCAAAAATATTAAAGACACACCTGCCATTTCATTTAAGGGTTCTGTTAAATTAGTCTCACCCTATAATTGGACGGTCATTGAAAATATTGAATTAGGGGATAATGAAGTTGGCATGACGATAAAATCAATGATTCTTGATGTTGGGTCAGAATCAAAGTCTACGGTTGGAACTGATCCCAATTCATTAATTAAAAAATATAATAAAAAGAAACGAGAATATATCGTTATTGGAATTGGGAAATATCGTATGGAAGATCTTGCTGCCAATGGGATTTTCAAAATATATGAAATCATTGATATTATTCCTGAACCTGGGAAACCAGAGACTAACCATAAATTTAAAGAGATTTTCAAAGAAGATACTCGTGGTGCTATCACCAGTATTTGTGAATTAAGTGGACGATTTCTAGTATCACAAGGTCAAAAAGTGATTGTTAGAGATTTACAGGATGATGGTACTGTTCCAGTAGCATTTTTAGATACCCCAGTATACGTTTCTGAATCGAAAAGTTTTGGCAATTTAGTAATTTTGGGAGATCCATTAAAAGGATGTTGGTTAGTTGGATTTGATGCTGAACCATTTAGAATGATAATGTTGGGTAAAGATACCCAACATATATCAGTAGAATGTGCTGATTTCATAATCAATGATGATGAAATATTTGTATTGGTTGCTGATAATAATAATGTTCTTCATTTATTAAATTATGACCCTGATGATCCTCAATCAATTAATGGTACCAAACTATTAACCAAGGCATCATTTGAATTGAATTCAACAATATCATGTTTAAGGTCATTACCATTGAAAGATATTGATGAGAAAGTACAAAATGAGACCGATGCTGCCGCTGCCGCTACAATCCCTCTTCCAAATAATACCCAAAATAACTTCCAAGTGATTGGATCTACCCAAGATGGATCATTTTTCAATGTTTTCCCCATTAATGAAGCAGCATATCGAAGAATGTATATTTTACAACAACAATTAATTGATAAAGAGTTTCATTATTGTGGATTAAATCCAAGACTTAATCGTATTGGTAGTATCAAATTACAAAATAATGAAACTAATACTAAACCAATTTTAGATTATGATTTGATTAGAAGATTTACTAAATTGAGTGATGATAGGAAACGAAATTTTGCTAATAAAGTGAGTGGCAAAGGTATTTATCAAGATATTTGGAAAGATATTATAAGATTTGAACATGCATTGAATGATCTATAAAGAATCATACTTAGATATATATATATATATATAATGTTGTATCAATAAAAAGTACTTTTATTTATTTTTTCTACAAAAAGATGATGTGTTAGGTTAATCAATATACAACAAAAGATGACTTAAGGTAGGAAGATATAGAAATTGAACAACATTAGTTAATTACAATAAAAATGTCGAGCTATAGTGGAACAACCGTGATTATCCAAGCATGTCAATTTTCATGATCACCAAATCTCCATAGTTAAAAACGAAAAATATTGTTTAAGAATCGCAAATTATCAAATTACTATAATTATTATTAATTTTAATTATCAATCTATATAACGAAGCATATGTATGTTACACAATTTAATCTTTTTTTTTTTTTGAAGTTTTTCTTTTTTATCATAAGTTGAGTTTTATTATGATTATATCATAAAGAAAATAAGAGAAACCACCAAAGAAAGGAATCCAGTGATATTAGTTGTGAAAACAGTAGCACCAACACCTTCATAAGTACTAATAGCAATAGTAGAACTTTGATCAGAATGTTTTGAAGTTGATTGAACTTGATTAACAACTGGAGTTTCAGTAACAATATTTCCTGATATCACATTGATAGTGACTGGTGGATTAGAAGAAGTACCAGCTGTGGTGGTGGTGGTGGCAGTATTACTAGAAGTAGCTTCTAAACTTGAAGATTTTTCAACAACTGGAGATGAATTTGGTTGTTTTGATTGAGGTTTTGGAGTTTCAACAGAAACAACATTAGTTGTTTCAGAAGTACTTGACAATGGACAATAAGTTGTATAAATAGTTTCTTCACTAGTGTAGACTTTAATACCAGTAGTTTTTGTTTCTTCATGACATTTATTATTTGAACATGAAGTTATGGTTACAATTGCTGTAGATATTTTAGTTTCAGTTTCTTGTGGATTACCAGCAGTAGTAGTAGTGGAAGTAGCAGAAACAGTAGCACCAGATTTAGTATTTGTGGCTTCACCATTAATAGAAGCTGATGATAATTTAGAAGTGATTGTTGTCACTGGGAAATAAGTGGTATAGGCAGTTTCATCAACAGTATAAACTGAGAATCCACTAGTGAAAACAGTTGATGAACATTTGTTATCAGAACATGAAGTAACAGTCATGACAGTAGTTAAGACCTCGGTTTCAGTTGATTCTTCTGTTGCCACAGCACCAGAAGAAGTGACCACCAGAGGAGAATTTGTTTTAGAAATCGGAACATCAGTAGTGATAACCGTCAACACACCATCAATGGTTGTGGTATAAGTGGTGGAACTTTGTACTTGAGTTGTCAAATAACATTTGCTTTCCGAGTTACAAACAGTTTTAACGACATGAGAAACATCAATATCAGTTTCATATTCGTATTGAGTTTCTTGTGGTTTACTTGAAGTTAACGAAGACGATGATTCGATAGCTGCTTTAGTTGAAATTGGAGAAACAGCAGTGGTACCAGAAGAAGAAGAAACAATATCAGAAGTGGAAGCAACACCAGAAGTAGAAGCAATTGTTGATTCAGCATCAGCAGTAGCAGCAGCAGAAGCTGACACACCAGTAGTGATAACCGTCAACACACCATCAATGGTTGTGGTATAAGTAGTTAAACTTTCTGAATCAACAGTAACATAACAATTGTTGTTGGAGTCACAAACAGTTTTGGTAATATGGGTATAATCAGTATCAGTTTCATATTCATAACGAGTTTCTGGTGATTCACTATCAGAACCACTACTACTATCACCACCACTAGTAGCAGAATTAGCACGAATTGTTTGAATAGTAGTATTTAGATAACGAGCAGATGATAAATCCGGCACCACTGACAATGCCGATGAAGATGGTAATGATGATGAAGACGCAGATGAAGATGAACATGATGATATTGAGGAAATGGTGGTTGATCTAATGGTATTCATACTAGCTGATAAACCAGCAGTTAATAAAACTGAAATTGGTAATACTGATCTCATTATTGTTGAGTTTCTATTATTCTGGTATTATGTTAAATATTTCTTGTTAATTATTATTTATTTATATGAAATTTGGAGGGGGTAAATAGGTTCTGTTGATGAATTTCTTGAGAATAAGTAAAAAAAAAATCCAAGAAAGTTATTATTGATAGTTGTAAAAGAAAATAGAAAGAAAGAAAGGATGAAATATAAGAATTTTAAAATAATAGAAATAGAAACAACTTTAAAGAAAAAAACCAAGAAAGAAATATTGGACCACATTTATATATTTCTGGAGCCATCAAATAAACCTTTTCAATTGATCTGAAAGCTGGTGATAAAATCTATAATTGGAAAACCATGATTTAAAACAATCCAGCAAATTCGGAGTATAATAATATCGTATTGTTTATTGCATAGTGGAATGGCATTTGAACCAAAAACAAAACTCCTTGCAACGAAGCCCTTTCACTAAATAAAATGCTGGCAAATACTGAATTGGAACATCCAGTTAATCAATCTTGATATACGTTAGTTGCGAAATTAAAAATTAAAAATAAAAAATGCGAAAGGAGGGAAAGGAGGGTAGTGTGAACAGGGAAAAAATATATATATATTACTGGCAATTAAGCCCAATTGGGAAAATATATGCGGCTTTTTTGGTCTTGATATTTACAAAACAATGACTTAGCGTGCCCCATGCCCAAAAAATATTATTTTGTTTTCCAAGACCATCTCTTTTCATACCAACCATCGTTCCATTCCATGATTGAATCTTAAATAGAATAAACACAAAATAATTGAAACAAGAAAACAAGACAAAAATCTTATATTATAAGACCATTATACACCCAGCCATCTTTGCAGGACAATTAACAAAAGATTACATTATACTTTATTGTTCTTTTGCTTTATGTTTAATTGTTAAACTTTAATTACTGGTGGTGGAGTATTCTTGGAAGACAAAATAAAAATATAACGATTTTATACTTGACAATCTACAAATCTGTATTGTTCGTTTTTTATTTCTATATTACGGGAAGTACCCGAAAGGAGTCACTAGTTAGTTTATTAAGTGGGTTTTAATTATGCAAATTGCCGTATTATATCTACTATTGACATCTTGCATGATCCATATTTATGCAATCACCTCATCACCAACGTCATTGTCTTCCATTACTGATCATATAATAGAATTTGACGATAGTTCCATTCAGTCTACTTTAGAACAAGCGGATTTTTCTTTTATTTATTTCTATTCTGATGTTTGTAAATATTGTCGGAAATTTGAACCTACATTTGAAAATCTAAGTGTATTATACAATCAAGTTAAACAGAAAGACACCAAGAAGAGAAGAGGTAAAAAAGATAATAATAATAATAATAATAATGGGGGGTTATATTTTCAAATTTTGAAAACTAATGCTAGACAAAATAATCGATTGAGTCAATTGTTTAAAATTTCTCAATATCCAACACTAAAATTATTAAATTATAAAACTAAAGAAATTATAACTTATGATAATAAAAATAATCGAGATTTACAATCTATTATTAATTATTTACGACAAAATTTAAAAATTGAACCTCAATTTGAAAATTTTAAAACCAAAGTCAAATATTATCAATCTCCCTCAATTGATTCTTCCAAACAGGATTTAAACTGCTTTGGAAATGAAAACGAAACTAATGCGCATGACAAATTAGTATTTTTCATTACTAGTTATTTACCCGATTGGATTGATTATCAATATCCAGCTCATTTTGTACATCAATTGGCATTAGATTATCAAGATTTAACTATTATAGTTGTTGATGTTGAAAAATTGAATGATTATGTTGTACTATCAAAGTATGAAATTAATAGTTTCCCTAGTGTGATGTATTTGAAAAACAACGGAGATTATAAGAAATATCAATTTAGTAGCCAATCAAAACATGAATTGGATTATCATCAAATAGAAGAATTTATTGAAAGTATTGATCAAGATGATGCGATTTGGGAAAAAGTTAAAAAAAGTCCAGTAGATACTGAAACTATATCACAGCAACAACATGAAGTAGATAATGATGACGAAGAGGATGATTTAACATTTGAACATATAGAATTATGATTGAATTGGATTGAATTGAATTGAAGAACAACTTGTATATATATATATATTAGTTAAATTGGTGTAGATGTCTTTTACTAAGTGCCTGCATATAGAAATACCTAACATAACAAGTTTAAACATTTTTTTTTTTTTTTTTTTTCAATTGACGTGGTTGAATTAAAATTGTGAAATCAAAAAAAAAAATAAACCACCACCGCTCACACTTTACTTGTTATTAAACTATCAACCACAACAACTATATTTATTGAATTGATTCTTTTTCAAAAACTCATTTATATTTATATTCAATCCCAAAAAAACACCATAACAGAATATAGACCTATTCAATCATGAATATATTTCGTTTCTTTGGAGATCTTTCTCATTTAGCCAGTATATTTATCTTATTATATGCCATTGAACAAAATCGATCAACCAATGGATTATCATTGAAAACCCAAGTTTTATACGTTGTGGTTTATTTAACAAGATATCTCGATTTATTCACAAAATTTTATTCATTTTATAACACATTATTAAAACTTGTTTTCATTGCATCATCAATTTATACCGTTTATATAATGGTTTATAAATATAAAAAGCCCATTCAAGAAAATATTGATAATTTCCCAATTAAATTTTTGATTGGTGGAGCAATATTTGCCAGTTTAATTTTCACTCATAAATATACCATTGGTGAAATTGTTTGGTCATTTTCTTTATGGTTAGAAGCAATATCAATTTTACCTCAATTATATATATTACAAAAAACTGGTGAAGCAGAAAATATTACTACTCATTATATTTTCGCTCTTGGGATTTATCGAGCATTATATATTCCAAATTGGATTTATAGATATTTTGCTGAAGGTCATTTTGATTTTGTTTCAGTATTGGCAGGGTTATTACAAACTGGTATCTATTCTGATTTCTTTTATATTTATTACACCAAAGTATTGAATGGTAAGAAATTTGAATTACCTGTATAAGTAAGTATATGTTGTAATATATTTTATACTGAAATTCAGGTTCTTTTGATGACCAGTTTGGTTGTTCTTTGTATTTTTTTTTTTGTAGTCATTCATATATATATATATATGTGTATATTATATATAAACCACCCACTCATCCAATCCAATATTTCTGCATCTTTAATCTCTCTTCAATGGATAATATTCAGTTCTAATACCATCTTTAGTCACAATCTTTATTTCTAACCCATCACCAACATAAATATGTCTTTCTCCAGCAGAAGTGAAAGCATCTCTAACTAATTGAATCACTTCTTCTAATGTCAAATATTTCAATGGTTTTTTCTCTTTACCATCAGTTCCTGGAACAAATTGATTTTTGAAATTGACTTGATTATCTAAAAATGGCATAATTAAACTAGCAGCAGCACCACCAGCTCTACATTGTTCTCTTTCATATGAACCAACTGGATCATAAGAATATACTGCCCCCTTACCTTCTTCATCTAATCCAGCAATTAAAGTACTGACATAATATGGGAAAAGTCTTTTACCATATAATAATTGTTGAATATATCTTGCAGCACTTTTAATAGCTAATTTTTTCCCATTATTATCAAATTTATACCAAATTAACAGTTGTTTAAATCGATCTATTAATGCTATTCCATCAGCAGCAAATCCATTAGCCGTCATTAAAATATCATCACCAACATCATGAATCTTACTTTCATATCGTGATTGTATTGAATAACCTTCAACTTGTCTTGTATCGCCGGCTAATACAGCAAAATCTTCTCCAGCAATACCTAAAACCGTACCTCCATTATCAGAATATGGATTGAATCGATGTTCAATGGGTACTGTTTGTATTTCTGATGAATATTCTGATGCTACTGTTGTTTGTACCGAAGACATATTTTTGAGTGTGAACAAGTTCAAGAACTAAAACTTAAAAAAAAAAAAAATTATCAATTGACTGTTATAACAAAATTATAAATCAATTAATAAACTTCAATTGGATCTATGTTGTTGCTGTTGTTGTTGTTGTTGTTGGACTTTATCCTTGGTTGTGGAATAATATGCGATTAATAGTTTCGCCACTGGTAAAAAACAACTTTTTTTTTTTCTGTTCTTCTTCCACATTGAAATTCTTTCATACAAATTGTTGGCACCAACAACACGACCTAGACCTGAAAGCATACATGAAAAGAATACTTCTACATTATACATCTGAGCCCAAGACCCTGAAAACTTAGGAACCACTGCTATTGATATTATTCAAGTTTGCAATAGATTTACAAGAAATATGATTTGTATCACAATTCTTTTATTTATTTACAAGTGGATACATATAAGAATATATACAATCACTTTCTAAACAAAAATGATGATTTCTTTGGTTTATTAACTCGAATTATTCTGAACAATCACAAATTATAATACAACCAATGTTGATAAAAGAAAAGAATAACAGTAAACTAATTTAGATTAGTTTATCTAATCCCCCCTTTTTTTTTCTTTTAATGGTGTTGTTCTTGTTGTATTCTACCAATATAAGCTTTAGAAATCACATTCCAAGATCTCATGTATTTTTCTCTACATTGAGAAATACATTGTAATTCTGTAGGCGATAAAGTATCTTTAGGAATCAAAATACATTTATCAAAACAATTTTCAGTGATTGTTCTTACTAATTCAGTAGCATTGGCAGCAGCTAATTCTTGACTGATTTGATTTTGAAGATCTTGTTTGATTTGTTGAGATTTTAATGATGCCGTGGAAGTAGAGGAGGAAGAGGAATCAGTTTGAGTCGATGACGATGATGATGATGAGTTCCAAAATGCCATTATAGATTATTTAAGATATTGTGTTTTTTTGGATTGTGAATGATTAATGTATATGAAAATTTGGCTATGGAAAAAGTTTGTCTACATTTTTTTTTCATGTTTGAAGTTTACGACTGGAATAATTTTTTTTTTTGTCTTAGTTCGCGGTCGTGGTGGTGATGGTGGTTGTAAAAACAGATTTGTTCTTGCTTGGATTTACAGCAACTATTACAATAAATGCCATCATACACAAAAGAAAAACCTGTTAGAACCAATCCTCATATTCAGAATTCTAATTGACGTTATGAAGTGGGCTCTTGAAAGACGGGCTAAATTAGTGGGGGGTATTGACAAAGCTTTTTCTTCTACTTCTAAAATGCTTTATCATCTTAACTCCAAAACTTGACAACCTGTTAGTCAAACCACCAACAAATACCATCACACCAAAATTTTTTAATGTTAGATTTTTAACATCAATCTACAGGATAAGCCAATTCTCAGAAGTTGGATTGATTATTTGGCTTGTTGATTAAACAATACTCAATTTCAAAAAAGTTGGTTGCAAAATTTAAACAAAAAAGTAAGATGAAAACTAAGTAGCTAAATTTGGAGAACACCAAAAGAGTTGCTTACTAATCGCCCGCAAATAATTTTCAAAGTTAAACTAAGCTCGGTTAAAGTAATTGTCTTTCCAAGATAAATGTGTTCTGTCCATACGAACAAAATTTTAATCCAAAGAAGAAGGACAAGAAAGGGAAACCTAGGAGGACCCAAAAAGATTTCTAATCCCTTGGATCAAAATTTCCATACCAAAGAATTTGGTTTTGTCTAAATGAACTTTTACCCCAACCAAACTTTTTAGTTCTACAATTATTATCTTTAGTGAGAAAAAAAAAAGAGACAATGAAAATGAAAAAAAGGAACAAACAAAAGCGAGAAAGAAATAATAATTCTTTCTTTCCTTCATCTCTCCAACCCCACCACATTTTTCTTTTTGTTTACTACTACTACTACTACTACTACTACTACTTCCACACCTTCACATCGACAAAGCAACTATTCATTTTATTTCTTAGTCTTTTTCCTAATTCTAAATCCACCCAATTGTTTAAACTCAATAACCTGAATCATAAATCCGACATCTTATCAACTATAGATTAAAATTTAGACTTCTTTCAACATCATCACAATCCACCCACTCTTTTTCTTTTTAATATTACAACAATTAAATTTAGTTAATCACCAACTTAATTATAATTGAATATACTTTATTTTTTTTTGGATTTTCAAAAAATTTCTCCTCTGTGGTTTGAGAAATTTGGTTTGGAATCAGTTAATTACAATAATACAGTTTTTATTTATACAGTCATAATCCCCATCATATATCCCCATACACTTACATATTCACAAATCTTTTAAATGGATGTCGATTTAGAAAAAAGAACTAAAGTTTCACGAGCTTGTGATTATTGCAAGAAAAGAAAATTTAAATGTTCAGGAGTATCTCCATGTGAATTATGCACAAAAAAGAATATACAGTGTGAGTTCAGCATTATTGATCGACGTACAATCCGCCGCAAGAATAAAAAACGAACTGTACGAAATAAACCAGTAACCAATACCATCATAGGATCTCATAAAATTAGTAAAGATAACGATGATAATGATCAAATCGATAAACAAACTTTAAAATTGTTGACTAAAAAATCTAATGTTCCCGAACAACTTCAGCCATTGTTAACATTTCCATTACACAAATTGGACAATAAACTAAACGAAGAAGAACCAGAGGAAGACAATGATCAAGAAAAAAATGAAGAACGGGAACACCCACAGAGTAACATATCACTTCCATCTGGGTCCAATTCAGGGTCTTACAATCCTCGAAATCCTAACCATGATGGAAAAGAGAGTAACAAAAGTAAAGGTAGAGTCTTTACAACCAATGCTACAGGGTTCAATATTGCAACAACAACAACAGACGAAAGAGCAGGCGGAGGCAATCAACAATCGTCCTCGATGCCAAAGAAAATAATTATCACAAGAGAACGTTACCCCCCTAAAGTATTATATGATGGTGAAGGTAACTTGAGATATTTTGGAGAAAGCTCACCATTGTCTTTTCTTTTCCAATGTCGTAGTGTTTTTGTTGATAAAATTGGAGACTCAAATTTCACATTAGAAAATAACGATTCATTGGAAGTTATTGAAGATTCTGATGAATCTTACGAAGTAATACAAGTTGCCCTTCCTAGCCGTCAAATATTGGACGACATTATCAAAATTTTTTATAGAAACATTCAACAGGCAGTCTATTTTGTAAATATTGATTTCTTCAAAACCCAAGTTATTGATCCAGTTTACGAAAATTATAGTGACTGCACACCAGGTAAAATTGCCCTTGTCAATCTAGTTATCGCAGTTGGATTATTATACGCTGAAAACACAAACGATCCATTAGTGAACCTTTTGCAATCGCCAACTATGCGATCATCAGCCTATTTTGAGTTTGGGTTCTTTTTAGCTAAAAAACATATGACCAAAGGTGAATTATGGATAACCGAGGCATTTGCCTTGGCATTTTGTTATTACACTTCTAAACAACAACGTAACTCGGCTTGGCTAATGTTAGGTATGGCAATTCGAAACGCACAAGCATTAGGATTGCACAGAAAATTCATAAATGAGTCATTTAGGGATCATAATTATAGAACTCATCGAAGAAGGCTATTTAAATCCTTGTATATGCTAGATCGCATTCATTCAGTATTACTAGGTCGTCCATTGATCATTGATGATTATGACTGGGATGACTTTGATAGTGAAGATATTTATGATCTTGATTCGGATAAAAACCCAATAAAAGATCCACGATTCGAATGCATAATACAAGCATGCAAAGTGTCAAAATTGACTGGGAAGGTAATACGAAATTATTATCTAGATGGAATAATCAATCCATATAAAGCAGAAAAATTGGCAATAGAACTAAAGTTGTGGTCACTCAGCTTGCCTGAATACCTTCAGATTGATAAAATTTTCAGACCAGAGACTGTCAATAAAATGCCATTATTAACTATGCACTTGTCACAATTATATTCCATTGTATTGTTATGTCGACCATTTTTCATGTTTGTTATAATGAATAAAAAGCACAAAAAACATTCCACTAAGAAAGCTAATGGCGAAAATTTACAAAAGAGACCCAAAACAAGATTAGAGACTTCAATGTGTAATTTCTGTAAGGCAACCACCAAGTCATCGACATTAATCATTCAAATGGTTGAGAACTATATAATTTCAACTAATAAGTTAAAGTCGGCAAGAGCTGAACTGAATGGGTTGATACATACTTGTTTAATGGCCAGTTTAATTGTTGGTTTATCGATTTTATTCCTTGAAAATAATGGATATAGTATTGAAGATGGATATTCATCAAGTCAGTTAATGAAATATTTAAATTCATCAAAACAGATTTTCAAATTTTTTGATAGAGTGAACAATGCATTATCAATGAAATTTCATAATATAATTGAAAAAATGCAATTGGCATTGATGAATAAATTCAATCTTGACGTCAATGGTGATAGGATTATCAATTTGAATGAGAGTCAACAAGGACAACATACACATGACATAGTACCACAATCGCAACCAACGGTGCCACCACCACCACCACCATCACAATCGCAACCACAACCACAACAAACTCAACCTAATGGAAACATAGCAAATTATAATTCCAACTATAACAACCAAGATAATACTACAATGAAAGCGGAGGTGGTAACAAATCTACCTACTTCATTCAACGAAGATTATGATAGATTTATTGATACATTTGGTAACTTGCCGAATTTTTATTCTTCAAATCATAATTATGGCAATAACTCACACCAATACCAAACGAATGGTGTTGATTACTATAATGCCAACAATTACCACAACAATGCACAAAAACATAATGGTAATAATTATAGCAATCATGCAATGAACCATCTGCCAGAATCTGTGACTAGTTCCACAAATTTATCTTCATCGAGTAGTAGTTATTCGAATCCGACTTATCATCAAGACCCAACCAAGAATAATTTGACAACAGATTCATTAGATGTGTTTATGTATAATGTCGAATTGAGTGATATTTTATACGATGTGAAACCTAATTGAGATATAGAATTTGCGTGTGTGTATAGATTTAATATATTGATTAAAATAAATAACTTTATAAAATAAATAAAAACTGATTAACGAACTAACTAACTAAATAAATAAATAAATAAATTATTTGATAATAATGACAACAAGAATAGCGAAAAAAAAAAAGGAAAAATCATAGAAGCAATGAATGAATGAATGAACGACGGAATCATCAACATATTAAAGTATTCTTATCTTTTAACCATTCAAATTAGCTTCATTATCAATTAAATATTTTCTAATTTCTGATAAACTATCTCCTAATTTCTTAAATACGCAAACTTTTAAATTTAAATCATAAATATAATTCAAAACATTTTCTCCCATTTTTAATATATATAAAGTCTTTTCTAATCCAAAATCTTGTGATTGATGTTGATTTTGTTTAGTACCATTGTCTGTAGTATTAGTAGTAATATTATGATGATCCGAAGATAATACATTACCATTATAAAGATACAAGTTTGTGAATTCTTGTTCTAATTTTATCGATAATGCATTATTATTGTTATTAACACCACCACCACCACCACCACCACCACCTCCTCCAGTTGTTTGATATCTCAATTTCAAAAAACTTTCAAGTCTTTCTAACAATTTAAGAACCATACTATACCTATGATTTAATTCAAATATTAAATCAGTATTAGCAAATGGTGATGCATTATTATCATTCTTACGCATAACGTATACTGAAAATATTGACAACACAGCAAATGCATGAAATAACATTTGTGCTTGAATCAAATTGCTTGATTTTTCAACTTCTTCAAATATATCAAGATTAATATGTTTCTCAAAATATGACATGGTATTTTCTTTATCATATCGTAGTTCATCATCAATAAATCGTGAACATTCTTCTTTTTTGGAATTACCATTATTGTCCATATTCAAATACCCAAAATCAGTATCAAATGCAGAAATTAATTGATCACCATTGCTTTCATTGTTGTTGTTGTTGTTGTTGTTAATCTTATTGTTGCTTTCACAGGTATGGTCATTCTTACTTTGATTTTTATTATTACTGTTTGAGTCTTCAACTTTAAATAAAATCAACTTGAGTACCAGTATACAACAATCAGCAAGTTTCAAATAATCATAATCACTAATTGAGTTAAGTGGATTCGCTGTGCTATGGGCATCCAAAAGACGATGATAGTTTTGTGTCAAGTCATCATAATTTTTAAGCCAACTTTGTTCTTTAAGCAATTTAAGATCTATTAAAGATGAAATTTTGGTAAAACTAACTAATAAAGCATAATCAATTTTTTCCATATCTTTATTGGCAGGTAATCTAAAACAGTTGAACCCCATTCCATTATTGGAAGGATAAAACTTAGTTAAATAATCCAACACTTTGAATGTATCTACTTCTTTCATCTCTTGATATTGCTTGATTTCGTATATACCATGCACCAAACAATTGAATCCATATTTACAAAGGTTTCGTAGTTGATGGGCGACTTTCGACTCAACCTCTGGTGCTACATTATTATCCAAAATACCAAATTTCATTATTGTCAATAATAAATCTCGGAAAACTATTGGTTCATTCTTGCTATTCAAATAACCATCCAAAGTCTTGTTATTTTTTTGAGAAAACTCTTGAAACTCTTGAAAATTTTTGAAATTCCATAAAGTCTCTTCATCTCTGGAAGTTACAGCCAATTGATTTATATCATTAATTGAAAAAGTTAAAGGCACATTGTACATCATCAATAAATAGTTTGTTAACCGATAAATGATAAATACTATTCTCGTCTGAGATTGCATGTTTATATTATTTTTGTATTTCATCTCATCATTCAAATTATTGGCAAATAGGGATGTACCATTATCATGAGAATTTAATTTATTATAAAGTTCTTCATCTTCACCGTTGCTTGAAAAAAAAATCGGTCCCTTATTTTTTATTGATGTCTTAACCAACGAATTTAAAGCGTTCAATTGACGAATAACAATATAAACATTATTTTCATTATCTGAAAATAATCCATAAAGTACCGACAACGTTAGTGACTGGAGTAACCATAATGGATTACTAGACGGGCTTGTCTCCTTACCGTTCTTGTAATTCTTGTCATTACCAGAGTTTGTCTTTCTACTCTCTAGATAAATGTGTATTGTTCTTCGTGATGCTTCATAAAGATGTTCAGCATCGTTTTTGTTATTGGCCAACAAGGCTCCCACGGTTGCCACTAACAATGGCAAACAAACTCTAGCACTTTCGTTGTTTATATCTTCATTGCAAGTCATGGCCATAATTTCATATTCATTCAATTTGGAAGGATGTAAGAATGGAAAATGCGACAAGAATGATTGAATGAAAATAGTCAAATAGAATTCCAATTTTTCATTAGAAGGTATAGTAGGTGTCATTATTCCACTTATGGGATATTTACCTAATGCTTTGTTTATCATGTGTCTCATGTGATTAGTAAACAATTTATTGCTAGAATAGTTATGCAACCTCATTTTATTCATCACTGATTGGTCTAAATGTGGTGAAGCGCCACTAGGATGGGATGATTGGTTATGAAGAACAAATTGGTTGTTTTGTTGATTCGGTGAAACAATATTGTTTGGTGAGTTATAGTCATTAGCTGAAGAAGTTGCAGACACATTATTATCTCCATAAAACGAGTAACCTCCAGGCATAAATTTAGAAATAACATCTTGGCCTATGTCGTCAATGGTATGAAGGAAATTCAAGTCATAATTAATATGTTGGTTATTCTGATTATTACTGGTATTGTTATTATTGAAATCACCAATTCTCCCAGTAATCCCTGGAACCATTTCATTTTCCATTTCTTGTGTGATAGGTGATAATGGTTTGAAAGTTTGAATTGGATGAGAAGAAACCGCATTTGAAGTTGTCGATATAGAATCCATTGGAAAATTGAGTATATTTTCTGGAATATCGTAAAATGAATAACCATAATGGTCTTCACTTAACATGTCATTCCGCGATAATCCAAGCAGGGACTGATTTGGCTGTTGTTGTTGGTGATGGTGATGGTGCTGTTGTTGTTGCTGTTGCTGCTGCTGCTGATGATGAGCAGCAACACCATTTTGGATTTCTTGATTGGTAATTGTTACCGTTGGCATCATGTAGGAACCATCAAATGGAGTATTTAAACTGTTTACACTTTCAGATCTTGCTTGGCCCATGTCGGTTGCTGAAAACGTTGATTGATGAGAAAATGACCCATGTTGACTGACATTTACCGGAGGCGTTACATGATCTGCTGAAGCTGTTATAGAATTCTGGCGCATCAAGTCCGCAGCAGATACAGAATCAGATAATCCTGGAATATTTGGGATATTATTTAGCCAAGTGATTTCATTATCTAATGAGGATGGTAAAAATTGAGGTGTCGAGAATTCGACACTATCTGGTTGTGGATATATATCATTAAACTCTGGTATATTGATAGCATAATTTGCACCTGATTGAGCAGAAAATGATGCACCTCTTCTGGATCTTGTTGGTGTTACTGAAACCCCACTATTAGTGCTTGATACGATTTTTGTATCAATGACAGCCTTTTGACGTTGACCAAGAGCCTGCTTGTGCAATGAGCTGGAGTTTTTTCTCGTAGGGTTAGACGAGTTTTTCCTTGATGTGGTTGTTGATGATTTAGCTACTTTTGACTTTGTGGTGTTCGCCTTGGTTGGCTTTTGTTTCAGGTGGAATAAATTCAAATTGAACTCCGGTGGAGGGTCGGTTTTATCCTTTTTACCATTCTTTGTGGTTCCTCCAGCAGATCCCTCATGATCATTTTCGTCTTCCGAATTTGCCATTTCTTCATCGTCGTCCTCATCATCTTCACCATATTGGGATTTTTTAATTGACTTTCTTCTTAATCTAGTTATTGCGTCGGCACAGCCAGCGTGTAATTTCTGTGCATGTCTTAGTAATAAATCTCGACGACTAAACTTACGTTGACATACACCACAACTGAATGGTTTTTCCTTTGTATGTGATCTTTCGTGTCTACGTAGATGTTCTAACCGAGCAAAGGCTCTTGTACAGACTTGACAAACAAATAAACGTGGTTTCCCAGAGGGGGTTGTACCAAATGCAGTCAATTCTAATGGGATATCTTTAGACTTCTTTGACGCTGTTGTTGTTGTCGCATTGTTGGTTGTTGAATTTGTTGAATTACTTGGCGACATGGATGTGCCAGTATTTGTATTCTGTTTTTTGTGCTTATAATTCTTGGAAGCGTTTGCAGTATTGGTAGTTGAGGCGGGAATGGACGCATCTATTGTTGTGTTTGACATGGTTGTTGTACCAGTGACACTATCAATCATATCTCCGGACTCAGTCATTAAAACTGGGTTAACAAAATAATTTATGTATTGACTCTGGTGAGTTGGTGAAATCATTCAGCTAGTTTTATTTTTTTTTTTTTCTTTTTTTAATTTTTTTTTTCTTTCTTACTACTTTTTTGTTTTCTTAACAATTATTCTCTTTTTGTGGGTTGGGAGGATTTTATATTGTAACTGTTAGAAGTTTGGTCTTTAGAGACTTTGAAGCGACTTTTTTTTTTTTAATTTGTTTCTTTCCTCCACAAAGACGGAACAAAAGCTTCTTAAAACGGTTCAAAATTGACCCTACCTTCAGAATATCCAAATTAATCAATTCTCAAAACTAAGCAATTAATCAAATAAAATGAAATAATTATAATGACTATGCAAGCAACAATGTATTGCAAACCAGTATTAATTATATATTGTTTTGCTGGGGGTTTGATGATTTTCGCTGTGCTAAAAGTCGCAAATAAAGTTTTAATGTCGTGGGAGGAAAGATCTGCAGTGATAATTAAGACCAAAGAAGACAAAAAACCAGACAAAAAAACTCCAACTGTCTTAATGACGTAACACTGACACTAAAAAAACAATCTAAAAGTACCTGACAATAATTGGTAGTTACTGTTGATGTTGGGGTGCGTCGTATCGAATAACAAAAACCTTCGGTGTAGTACGAGGAGCCAAATTTTAAAGGAGGGAGGGAGAATCCCTAACGGATAACTAACCTCTAAAAAAAAATTATATTCTTAATTTCTTCTAGCCGTTTGCCACCAGACCAAAGGGATTCAATAGATTAAGGACTGTATCTCTATAGTGAAGGAAGGTATAAAGTCAATGAACAAGCTAATATGGAGATTCACTTGTATTGAAAAAGGAACTTTGAGGAATATTTTTGGGAATTTCTTCTGACTCACAAAAAAAAAACACCTTGTAAATAGAAAAAAAAAACAAAAAGAAGTTGTAGTGGATATGAGTAGATAATTGAAATTTGACTGTTGATTGTGAAATTTATAATTATATGGAGGAGTAATCCACGGCTAACTAAATGAGTGCTGTTTGTGAAGTATGGGGTAAATTGATAAAAAAAAAAATGTCACCACAGGAAAAAAAAAAAAGTAATTATCGCGGAACCGGACTTTTTGCTCCGCTCCGACACCTAATGGTTGTAAGTGATATCAGATACGAATAAAGTGAACTAGATGGATTCAACAAGTAATAGCGGTTGAATTGAACCAATAAGAAGGGTGTTTGTAATATCTATTTTGCTATTAAAACTTCTGGTGTGTAATGAAACAGCTATGTAACAATAAGAATCAACAGAATAATGGAGAGCTGGATGCCATGAAACATATTAATAAATACAGAGATTTGCTTGAATTAACCAAAGTAATCTTGACAAACACTCTGAACAACTTTCTCAAACAATTAGATAAAGTTCATATGACTTTTAGGTAAATAATTGGATACTCAATGGTAAGTTATTCTGGTTGTTGCAAAAAGAAAAAGGAAACTTGATGAATTATATAGAAGAAGATGGTTGTAAAAATGAGAACCAAATCTTCGACCAAATAGAAAAAAAAAACAAGACGGTGCTACATATTAGTGAAGATGTTTAGAAGTTGAAGAAAACTCTACATTGGCCAATCATTGTCACCACCACCTTTATAAAATGAAAATAATAAATATTGATTGAAGTAAAGCCAAAATAAAAAACGAGAGGACCCTGAGGGGTTAATTATATTATATTATCAACTAATGGCCTGTTTAATTGGTAAGTTCAATAGAGATAAAGAATGTTATTACCACCGTTGTCACAAATATCTTATAATCTATTTAATAGATGAAGATTGTATGGATTTGAATATTAACATGCTTTGGGTGGTTTCTAGTCCCAGAGATTTGCTACCAGGATTGGTTTTGGTTAGAAGATTCACACCACCACCAAAGAAAAATAGGGGTCATGCTTGTGTGGTTGTGGGAATCAAATGGACAAGGAAACGCTGCTGGCTTTTGGATGTTACACTATCAGTTAGTTTTTTTTCAGACAGTAGACATGAAATCTGTAACCGACATTTTAGACCAAGCATCAAGTGTGGGGTAAAAGAATACAAAAAAAAAAGCACAAGAAAGAAATAGAGAAGTAAAACAGACAGACAAACAAGAACGAGAAAACTTTTGGATTTTCAAAAATTAATCTACAAAACGATATGAAAGGTTGTGGTTAATGAAGCTTTTATAGTCGAAATGAATGAATGAATGACCAATATACTAATACTCAAGTTTTATTTTGTTGGTGAGTGTATTGTTTCTTGGGTGTTTTCCAGATTTACGTATACTTTGCGAAAACCCAACAAAACGAATACTTAATTATTTGGGGAGATTCTTCAAAAATATAGACACAGACACATCTCTCTGGTACTTACTTACTTACTATGCCACTTTAAGTATGTACTTGTTTTACCAATTAATGAATTATTTATTTATTCGTCCCCTGGATCTAGAAATAATTACATATTATAATCTACAAATCACATGATAACTCCAGATAGTTATTAACTAATAATATCAACCCCCCTAATGGTGTAGTAATTAGGATATGACCGAATATAACAGAACAGAACGGAGTTAATGAACAATCAAAACCAATATTATCACAGACAATTAAATATTATATGTCAGATATTTGTCGGTATTATTTTTACCTTTACCAAAATAAATTGGCATTGAATAACTCATTGAACCCAACAGTCCTTTTTTTGGTATTAGTATACTTCCAACTAAACTTCTTATTCTACAAGTATGCAAATAATAATAGTCTACCAATTTTGAAAGCAAAATAAATAACATTACACTCTTGCGACAAGAAATGGATTTTTTTTTTTTTTTTTTGCTTTAGTTATGGTTAAACTAATAAAGTATTAGTTGGAAACTGGGACTGAGAAGGGTGTTGTTGTTGTTAGGGTATCAACTAGTGTGGGGCAATATGGGATAACAAAAGGTGGAAGATAGAAGTTGAAAGTTGTAAGGTTGGTTGAATTTATATATAGAATTTGCCCCTCCCCCAGATTAAAGCCAATTTTTCTTCTTCTTATATTACAATTTATTATTGTTGTTTATTATCAGTCTAATAAATAATATTTATAAGACGGTCAAATCTACGTATATTAGAGACATTCAATCAAAAAATTGTACCAGAAGTTAAAACCAAAACGTGTATATCGATCATCGGCTTTATGAAAGTTTGGCATCTCATATGCCAAATCGCCGAGAACCACAATATGTGGCTACGCCTTGCATGAAAAAAATTGTTTCGGATAAATTAACCTTGAGTTTTGTTTCATTCATTCATTGAATTATCTAAGTCAGTAACTTTATATCCTCCGATGGGATTAATAAATACTTTATTTTAATTAACCCCGATATATACATATATATTCTACAAAGCCAACACGTGTATGGTAAATAAAACCTTACCTTGCCAAAAAAATTTTTATTCTTGAAAAGTTATACCCCCTTTTTTTTTTTTTTTTGATTGGATTAATGATAATTACAATATGAATACATCAACAACAATAACACCAAATGAATCAAATCCTCAAGAATATAATCTACAACCTCTAGAATTTGTCACGTCAAACAACAAAGAAATTCCATATCCCATCAATAATGATAATTTTCACGAAGAGAACAATCATTCAATAATTACACGATCAGTAACAACCACCACATCTACAACGACAAGATCTCATCAATCATCATTACATTTATTAGATGACCCCTCAAGATTCCCTGATGGTTGGAACAATAGAGCCATGATAACTTTATTTGGATCATTTTTAGGTATGATTGGATCATTAGGATATGTGAATTCTGGAGGAGTTATTCAATCATATATATCAGAAAATATTTTAATTAATGATTCCCAATCTTCTATTGGATGGATTTTCCTGATTTATAATTTTTTTGCCTTTGGTGGGATTTTAATTCTGGGGATAATATTTGATAAATTTGGTTGTCGAATACCAATTTTTTCAGGGATTATAATTATGTTTAGTGGATTATTAGCCACAAGTTTTTGTCATTCTTTATATCAATTCATTTTGGCTTATAGTATATTAGCTGGATTAGGGACTGCATTTGTATTTGGACCATTTGTTGCTTGTTTAAGTCATTATTTTTTACAGAAAAGAGCTTTGGTTATTGGGATTTCTTATACAGGAGGTGGATTAGGTGGAGTGATATATCCGTTAATGTGTCGATCATTATTTCTGAAAATAGGTTATGGATGGACTATGAGAATTGGAGCATTTATAAGTTTATTTTGTTGTGGTATAGGTTGGTTATTAGTAAGTGATCGACATAAAGAGTTTTCACCAAAATCAGAGAAAAGACAAGAAGCTAGTTCTAGTAGTATTGTGGATGTTGTTGAAAATGAATTCATTAGTATAATTAAAGAAATTTTTTATTCAATTGATTTCAAAATTCTATATAAGAATTTATTATTTACAGTATTAGTATTTGGATTATTATTTAATGGGATTGTATTTTTAATTTCAATTGTTCAATTACCTTCCTATGCTATATCTCATGGATTCTCCGAACAACAATCTTATTTATTATTAGTAGTATTCAATTCTTTTAGTATTCCTGGAAGAATTATCCCTAGTTATTTTGCTGATCAAGGTTTGGGTCGATTTAATACTTTCTGTTTAATAAATTGTTTTTCATTAATTGCCTTTGTGGTTATTTGGTTACCATTTGGTAATCATTTAACGGCATTGTTTATATTTGCTGGATGTTTTGGATTTTCAAGTGGATCAGTTTTAAGTTTAACTGCTAGTCTTGTGGCTCTGATTGTGAAAACTTCTGATGTTGGTAAAGGATTAGGAACAGCTTTTTTTATACTTTCAATTGCTGATTTATTTGGTATTCCTATCGCTGGAGCAATCGCTAGTGGTAGTAAACAAAGTTATAACAATTTAGTATATTTTTTAACTGCTTGTGCTGCAATTGGGGCTATAGTTAGTTTTATATCTCGGTACCTTTATGGTGGGTTTAATTTTAATAGAGTTTGATATAATAACAATAGTAATAAAAGTTAATACACGTAAATTGGTTCTGTATTATTTTCTCGTTTCCATTTTATAAAAAGTCTATTAGGGTGTCGTTGGATCTAGTAAATCCTTCTAATGTTACAGCATGCAATCTTGCCAATGGTCCTCTCATCATTACTTTCCATAAAGATCGTGATAAACAAATTTCAATAATTTCACCTGATCCAGGAGAAGGATGATCAATCTCCAGAGATTCAACAGATTCATTGTTGTTGTCATCATTTTCAGAAAGTTTTCTCTTCTTATCATTACCTCTCTTATTCGCATCTTCTTTAGCTTCCTTCTCTACTTCTTTAATACCTAATATATCATTTACCCAATTTGAATTCATTTCTTTTCCATTAATAAAAGTTTTTGAATTATTGAATCCAACGAAAAAAAGTAATTCTTTATCATCTTTTAGAACGTGACTAAAATAATCTTTAAATACTTGATGTAATTTATGACATGCTTTATTTGTTACTTTTAATGTGGGTAATTTCGTTGATTTATTTAAAATCAATTTAATTTCTGATTGACAATCAAAATCTTTAGAATTTAATTCAAATATTAAATCTCTTGTCATTTCATCTTTAATATAAGGTCGATAATAAGTTAATGATAATTCAATATTATAATTTGTTGATGGATTTTGTAAACCTTTACGAGATATATCATTTAAATTAATGACAATTTCATTACGATAAGTGATTTTAAATTTAATTAATCGTTGTTCCAATTCCAAAAATCGATAATATCTTGCCTCTTTAATTAATAATTGTCGATGATCATCATTCATTATAATCAAATGATTACCTCGGAAAAATTCCAATAAATCAGCAAATAATTTACTTGATCGATTACTTACTTGCGGGAAAGTTTGTGGTGGAGGACGTAACATATTATTTTTTTCAATAACATTAATATTATCAATTAATAAACGATCAAAATTAATTGTGAAAAAATTAGGAGAATTCCCAGGCATATTAATTAATGATTTGGGGATTCTAAACTTTTCATTACCAATTATAGCAAAATAATCTTGTTTATTTAAATTTTTTTGTAAATTTTTTAATCCAAAATAAAAACAATCTAACCATAAATTCATAAATATATAATCATTTTCAATATTAATCAGATAACCTTGTAAATGATTATAAATTTTTTCAAATATTTGTGGATCACGATCGAAAAATAATACTTTTTCTTCATTTTCAGGTTGTTGGAAAAATTTTGTGAAATAAGATGGAGCATCTGATGATAATGAAAGTCCACTTAATCGATATAATCTATACCCAACTTGAATTGAATATATTTTTTCATGAGGAAGAATTGGAGGAACTTCAGGATTATATTCCTCGGACGATTGAACCATAAGTGCAGCTTCTCTTGATGAAGGAGCAAAAGGAGGAGGAGGAGGTGGAGAAGCTTGTGGAGCTTGTGTTGTATTTTTAGATGAAGATGAAGATGGTGTTGAATTTGACATAGATAATAATTGTTTGGTTAAGGTGAATGTTGGAGGGAAAGTATAATAATTTTTCTTTTCTTTTCTTCCCTTTCCACCTAACTAATGGATATATGACTTGTTTATATAATAATCAAGATGAGTCTTGAGTAGTGATGATGTGGATGACAATATTTCTTGTTTATGTTTTTAAAGTGTTGATCCTTTGTTGAAGATCATTTTTGTTTGTCAACAACCGGCGTGCCTTGATAAAAATGCGATTAGTAAAGTCGAGGTAATATACAAACAACAAATTAGAATTCGTGACCCGGGCCGATTAAAAATGGCTCACACATAACTAACTACTAGTTGTGGCTATTTAATAAATTTTACTAATAAAGAGAATTCTCTATTCAATGACCAAACCATTCAATTGTGATACTCGTGACAAGAAGTAAATTTTACGCATTACCGTGACGAACCCATCAAAAAGATTAGACCATTACAACATTCTAGAACTCCAAAAACGAAAAAAAGAAAAAGGTCATGGATAAACTTTTGAATAGTTCATGCTTATTTTCATTTTAGAATGATCATGGTTATGTAACCTTTTTCGGCAATTAATAATGGATTATAGATATCTCATAATTGGAATTAACCTTGTTCGGACTTTTATAAGAAATGCCATTCATATCCACCCCCAAATAGGAATGGATTAAGACAAGAATTACTAATATGATTGTTTATTCTTATTACATACCCCCCTCTTCCCCCCCTAAAAATTGTAATATCGGCAATTGCAAAGTTCTAGAACGATTACTTTACGAAAGAGTTTACTTGTTAAAAAAAAAAGAAATTGATGCAAAACCGGAAAAAAAGAAAAAAAGAATTCCGGAAATACAAGAAAACACCACGGAAATACAAAAAATCGAGGAAAAAAATCGAATCACCCTTCTAGTACACTAAGCATGACTAAACTCAAATGTTGTAACATTATCAACTTGTTATCGTGGAATGTTAGTGGATGCAATGCAAACTTAGTTTGGTAAAGCAAATCTTGGCTGCAATTTTTTGTCGAAAAAGGTTGCATTTCTGTAGATTGGCTTTATGTGTTTATTGATGAATTAGAGGATCGAATAAGTACTTGTGTAGAGTTGCTTCAAAGTGATGACACGTTCAATATCAATTCAGATGTTGATGAAAAGGAAAAAGTAAATAGTTCCATTAATATATGTTGATGATCTTAAATGCAGAAATAGTAGTCCATTGAAACTGTCGGTTTAAAAAAAAATTTGTAGTAAATAACTCGACGCGCGAGGGAGAAATGTAATTGAGCCATGGCATTAGACTCAAATGTAAAACAGAAAGTTGTTTGGAAACATTCCAGGAATGTTGAGTGGGCTCAATAGAGTTTGATTAATGGTGTTGGTAGTAGATTGTTATATCACGCCAATACCCTCCACAGCTTGACAAGTGAACTCTTTATGTCCCATAACTACAAAACATTTTTACGTTTATTTTAACTCTTTGCAAGTTCTATCCGCATAAGATTTGCTGCTACTCAGCAACACTTATCCTCCTTATTGAAACCATCACAGCTTTAGATTCATCTCTTTAATAATGATGTGGCGCGGCATTCAACAAATCCCTCTCCCTCTCGCCCCAGAAAAGTCGTGCGCGATTGTCAAAACGTCTTTTTTTTTTAATTTTTAATTTTTCTCAAACTCGATTATATCAATGAACGGGGGACTAGTAGAAGAAGGAAGTTCCCATTACTAACTACCTTATTCATATCATTAATTTATAACTATTCACACATACATATATATATATATATACCTATATATTAACAACATCTAACATATGGCAAGGAGAAAAGCTCGTACATTTGAAGGATGCTGGACATGTAGATCAAGAAAAGTCAAATGTGATTTAACAAAACCTCAATGTAATCGATGCTTAAAATCAAATCGGACATGTCAAGGTTATGAAATTAGATTAGGATGGTGTCAACCAATGATATATGATCATAATGATAGTACTACTAATGCTAATGATTATAAATTTTTAAATAATGAAGAATTTGAAAAAGATTTAGATAATTTCCAACGACGGAATGTTGAATTAGTGAAATATCCTAAACATATGAAATACGAAACTTATGAACAATTAAATTATATTTTAAATCAATTTGATAATTTAGAAATGATGAATAATGAAGATAATAAAGAGAATGAGAATACCAATATTGAAAAAGAATTTACTATTGGACCATTTAAATGTATTAAATGGAAAAATATCAATATAATGAATTTAAAGAAAACAACTAATAATAAAATCATGAAAAAATCCTCGAAACTCAAATCTCAGATTAAACCACAGAATGATATTAATACTCTGAATAAAGCAACATCAAAGACAAAAGCAAAACATTCTACTTCAATTGATAATGATAATAATAAACTACCTAATACTACGAGTAATAAAATAATTAATGGTAATATTAATATTTATTCAGATTTATTAAATTTTGCCAAATTAACTATTGTTGGTATAAAAGGTCCTAAATATATTATAACTGATCAAACAATTTATCATATATTTGAACCGGAATTTTTCCCTAATGTTGATTCTGATGATGATTGGTTAATTGATATTAATGAATATCTTGATAAATTATTTCAACAACAACAACTAAAAAGTAATTTATCATTGTCTGGAAAAGATAGTAGAGGTGATAGTGACGGTGGATTGATAATAACTTCATTATTACAAAAATTATTAAATAATTTTATTAATCGATGTAATGAAATTTTAAATTTTAATCGAATGGGATTTCAATTTAATTATATTGATATTTTTATAATACCATTTATTCAACGAATTTTTGGGGAATTGATTTGTTGGGATTTGAATGATATTAAATCTACTCAATTAAATCAAACCTTGGTAATAAATAATGATAATCAAGAAGAACCAGAAGAAGAAGAAGAAGAAGATGATGATGATAATGATGAAATTGGGGATAAGCATATAAATATAAATATTGATGATGTTTTCCGAAATATTAAATTGATTATTATTTATTTAGTTTTATCATTATCTTCATTTCAATTATCAACACCAATAAATAATCAATTTAATATGGATGATTATTTATTATTAAGTATTCATTTAAGAAAATTAGCTATGAAAATGTTGAATTATCATCTTGATGAATCAGATACAATAATAGAACAACTTGAAGATTTACAGAAAAAAGATACTCATTTAAGAAAACATAATTATAATTTGGTGGGAGATTATTCTTGTTATATATTATTAGCATTAATATTACAAATTGAAATTGATACATATTTATCAATATTTGAAAATTATGAATTAATTTATGCTATTGGTGATTTTATAATTGAAAAAAACAATTTTAAATCGAAAATTTTTATGGTTAAGAAGAAAAATAAATTGAATCCATTATTGAATTTATTAATTAATATATTTAAAATTAAATATATTTTTTATGAAAGTACTCATTCGATAAATTTATTTAATTATCAAATAAATCAACAAGATGAAGAAATCAATTATCGAGATTTGAATGAAAATTATGATTTAATAAGTACTTCAAGTTTAAGTGATAATGAAATTGAAGATGAAGAAGGGGAGGAAGAAGAAGAGGAAGAGGAGGAGGAGGAGGAGGAAGATAAACGACAGATTAAACCAACAATTAAAAATTTGATTATATCTAATGATTCAATAACTACAACATATGAACCAATGTCATATACTATTAGTTTTAATAAAGAAAATTCCAATGGTTGTAACAATACAAAAGATCAACAGAAACAGAAACAATTAAAGAAAGTTAAAACTAGCAATAAAAACAACAACAACAACAACAGCAACAACAACAATAATAATAATAATAATAATAATAATAATAACAATATCGATAACAAATTCATACCTGATGATAATTTTACTAATGAATTAGATATTAATTATATTTATTTAATGTATGGTATTCCTAAATCATTAATTGATTTATTTTATGAAATTATTCATTTAACTAATCATAAAAATATTTTCCAAAGACGTAAAGTTTTCCCACGTAATTTTCCTAAAATTTGTGCTGAATTTGAAGATAAATTAATTAATTGGTCAATTGAAAATGATCTGAATTGGAAATTGACCATCACCCATCTTAATAACAACAATGAATCATTTTTGGAATTATTACAATTAAATATTATTTGTTTCCATCAAAGTTTAATTATTTATTATAATCAATTATTGAAAAAAAATTGTAAATTACAAGATTATCAAGATTTAATTGATAATAATTTAAATAATTTCCAAAAATTATTATTTCATCATAATAAACTATACTCACAACAACACGAAACAAATTTTCATCTTTTATTTAAACCATCAATGTGGATATTATTTATAATTGGATCAAGTACAATTAAACCAACTATACAATCTAAAATTAAATCTATTTGGCAATCAATTGAAAATGATTATAAATTCAATGGGTTAGCAAATTATTGGCGTTGTAAACAAATCTTATATGAAATTTGGAATCGACGGGAAATCGATCATCATAATAATAAATCTATGACAAACCAAGATAACAGGAGTGATACTAAAGCAAGCACTACTGTTGGTAGTGGTAGTAGTAGTGGTAGTGGTGGTGGTGGTGGTAATGGTAGTGATGGTAATGGTGATGGAGATGATGACAACTTTGGGTTTATGACTATGATTAGAGAATATGGAATTGTATTAAACTTAGGATAATAATTAGAATAAGGTTATTTATTTGTCTAGACAGGAATAAATACGTGAATGGATGTTTATTACTGAATAAAATTACAAGGGCAAAGTCTTTTAGAAGTAGAACAGTTTGTATCTCTTATTATTGATTACTTTTGTAGCCCCCCTGATTAGAGTGATAAAATTTACATTTAGTACAAGAATGAGAATGGCCGACAAACCACTTATAAAATGAATATTTCTCAAAGGAAAGCTAGAACTATCTTGTAAGCAACCTTTGTGTATCAGTCCTGTTATGTTTTTCCGGAATTACGTTGAGTGGGGGGGGGGAGATGTAGAGTTAATCACACCACAACAACCGCCGCTCCCCCCCCTCTTAAAAGGCAATTACCAACCACCAACCTCGTAATGATCATCATTATTCATTTCGGAATAATTGAACAATTTTTTTTTAACAGTATCAAAACGCCTCTAGATTAAAATATATGCAATCGCGCCGCATGTATAATTGAAAGTAAATCCGTCTCCTTCATCTTTTTTCCCCCCCAAAAAAATAAATAATCCTGATAATAATAGTTGCCTCCTTTTTCTTCTTTCATTGTGTGTATACTTTTTTTTTTTTGGGGGGGGCGGGACAGGATGAAAAAAAGAAAAAAAAAATTGGGGGGGGGGGGGGGGCAGCACTGACTGGTTTGGTGGAGGAACGTTCTTCCCTAGTTTATCCGAAATGTGGAGTCAGATTCTTTTAAGATTAAACCACTTTTTTTTTTATTTATTGAATGGAGGCAAAACATAGAATGGTTTCTTTATAAGTATAGCATCTAACCAGAATATTCTCTATAATATTTACTAGATTTTTTAAAGATATGAACAACATTAGAGTATATTAATAATAATAATAATAATAATAAATATCTATATCTTGATAGAGTAAGATTTTAATGAACGTGTACTTTTGGACAAAAAAAAAACAACAACAAAATTTTACGAAATGATTCGGAACAAATCAAAATCAGGTCATGCTTAATTATTAATTAATTATTACTTGGTTGGATCTTATATCTCCATCACCACAACCACCACCACCAAAATAATTATTACAAATGCTCAAAACCAGATTACTTAACAAATAACGATAATAAATCTTACCTATCTTTTTGATTGTTGTTTACTATTTATGGAAGATTGGTCCACAAAATTGACCATTACCAACCAATTGTCATACGGATAAGTAGGTAAAAAAAAAACTAAACTTATCGTTGTTATTTACAAACGTATAATCTATTAATTTGTAACCAGTAATGATAATAGCAAGTATTTTCAACTTCCGATCTCTTTGTTGTCAGTAGTAGTAGTAGTAGTAGTAATATAGGCTTATACTAGTTCTTTGTTTATTTCTACAAGGTGGAGGTCATTCGGAAAATATAATCTATTAACACACATTACTTTACTTTACTCCTTCACTACCATTATTGCTGGTTCTGTTTTTTTTTTTTTTTTCTATTCTCCGGGGTTGACTAATTATCCAAATTCAATCCCTTCTTGTCTTTGCTTTGAATGGTCAGTTTTCATTTATCTTTATCTTTGTATAGAAAAAAAAACCTTGTTAATGTTAGGTAATGCAAGTAAAAGTAATATCATGCAAGTATCTGCGTGACATAAAGGGAATTAGGCGGGTGGGTGGGAAACCAAATTCAGTTATTTGTGTTACATGAGTTAATTAATGCGAAGATAATTATGATTTTGACCCACAATATCACCACCACTGCTGCCACCAATAACCATACATTTAATATAAACTTGAAATTTGAAATTATGACTAAGAACAATAGAAAGATAAAGGAATAAAGAAAAAAATACAAAACAAAACAAAACAAAGGAACAAAGAAAGTAGGCAAATTTAGATACAATAGAATCAGGTGAAAGCAAGTAGTAGTAGTAGTACTACTACTACTACAACAGACGGGAAATATAACTATGATTAGTTATTGTAACGAGGAAAAACATTAGAAAGACAATAGACGGAGTTATTGTGATTTTTTTAGTCTACATTAACAATGTTCTTTAGTTTTGGCTTAGAATAAACATTATTATTAAGGATCATTTATCTCTTATTAGTATTGGGATAATGTTTACCAATGGTTTAGAAACCATCATAGAATATAATAATTGTAATAGAATTGGTAATAGAATTGGTAATAGAATTGGTAATAAGTTTTAGTATTAAATTCTCCCACCACCAAAATATCCCATAAATTACGAGAAATGCAAAGGTCAACTCAAACTTTTTTGGACTCCATTACTTTTAAGTAGTAGCAAGGAAAAACTCCTCCTCCTCCTATTTGAAACGCACAATTTCATAAATCTTCCTACATTTACTTACTTATTTAACTACTTGAATACTTGCAGATTTTCTTGGTTTATAATTTTTTTTTGTTTTTTTGTTTTCATATCATCCATCAACCATCATCCAATAAAATGTTAAACGAAGAAAACCAGAAAAAATACTTTGTATTCTTTTTCTTTATTGCGTTTTGAGGTTGTATAGTTAGGATTATTTATTGTTATTGCTAAGTAACTTTTTGCTTAATGTGGTTTATTGTGAAGGAAACCATTGATGGGGTGAAGCTTGGAGTTTTTTTTTTTCCCTTCCTTCCACCCCGCCGCCTGTTCTTCGCCCCGCCTTCCTCGCTCCCCCATACTTTTTGGTTTTTTTTTTTTTTTTTTTTTTTTGGTTGGTTATTTTATGGGGATGGGATGGGGTGCACGACGGGTGAATTGAGTAGTCATAGTAGTAGTAGTAGTGGATAGGGGGCGTGTAATTACGGAGAAATTTTTTTAGGTTTTCTTCTTTTTTGTGTGACAGTGGATTGAATGAGTTGGAATTTTTCCCTTCTTGCTTCCCTTCTTGCTTCCAACTTTCAACTAAAAAAAATTAACCAATTGTTTATTTCATTTCTTTTACTTTTTTACTTTTACTTTTACTTTTACTTTTTCTCCTTCTTCTTCTTCTTTTCATTTGATTAATTAATTGTGAATTTATATTACTTATCCACTTATATTTATATTTATATTTATATATAATATCTATCTATTCATCCTCCAATCAAGTTTTTAAGCTCATATAAATTTGTCCTTTTTTTTTTTGCCCATATATTTTTACTTTCAACCCCACACACTACACTACACACAATTTCCATAATTGACAATTCTTAATCTTCACCCTGATTGTTCTTTTTTTTTTTTCCCTTTTTTCCTCCTTCTCCTTCTCCTAATTCTTATGACAACAACAACAATAACCAATCAAATACCTTCAATTAATACCATGCTAAGTAATGTTAATAATAACAATAATAATAATAATACCACCACCACCACTACTACTACTCCATCGGCTAACAGTTCACAATCAACTTTAATTAATCAAGAACAACAACAACAACAACAACAACACCATCGGCAGCAACAGCACCAGCACCAGCATCATCATCATCAATCCATGAATGGTGGATCTCCAACCAATAACAATCATTCTTCATCTACTGATCCTCCTCGGAAAAGATCAAAAGTATCTCGTGCTTGTGATCCTTGTCGGAAAAAGAAAATTAAATGTAATGCTGAATATTCAGAATTGGAAAAGAAAGTCACGAAAATATGTACTAGTTGTGCCAAAAATAAAGAAGTTTGTACATTTGATAGAACTCCTTTAAAACGAGGTCCTTCAAAAGGTTATATTCGAGATTTAGAAGAAAAAGCTGGTGATAGAATATCATTGTCTACTTCATCATCATCATCTAAATCAAATCATATAATATCTACTAAAACAAATATACCATTCCCACCTTCTCATCAACATCCACAACATCCACAACAATCACCGTCAATTGCAATTATACCACCAAATCCTTCCATAAATCAATATCCCCCTGGAAATACTCAACAATTACCTTTCCCACAAAATTCAACCAGTCATCGAGTAACAGGATCAATATCAAATCCCTCTAATAGTAATAATAGCGGCAATTCACCTACAATTAAATTACCACCAATTGTAAATTATCCTTCGAAAAATTTACCTTCTCCACTGTTATCTAAATTTAATTCATCAATATCAGCATCGCAAACATCTAATCCTTCTAGTCCTAAATCTCAATTATCCAATATACCAGGATTATTAAATAATGATAGTAACAACATCAACAACAACAACACCCCTAATAATGTTGGTGGTTCAGAAAAAACTAATAGTCCACCAATTCAAGGACCATTTTGGAAAGTACCTTATGAAATGCCACAATCATCATTATCAAGACGTTCATCCATTGGTAGTATAACTAGCACTAATGGTGGTGGTGGTGGCTTGGTTGGTCAACCAATTGTTTTGAGACGACCATCAGTTGAATCTATTTCATCAGTTTCAACTAATGGATCAAGATTACCTTCAATTAGACCATCAATATCAAATGATTATACTAGTGATGCCGAATCAGAAGATTTTTATTCAGTTCAATCATTTCGACCTAGAAGTTTATCAAGAAATTCTCAATCTTTATCACCAAGAAATTCAATTAGTTCAATGTCAAGTTTGAATGGAAGAATTAATAAATCTTTAGGATTTAATTCGTCACCAATGATAGGATCACCATCACAACAACAAGTACTACCACCTCAAGTACAACAACAACAGCAACCAATAATGACTAATTTTATTCCACCACAAGCACCAGTTTTTGCTTCATTTGGTGGAACAATGCCAAATCATAATCATAATCATAATCATATTCCATTAAATCCATTAGATGTAAATTTGAAATTATATTATGAAAAATTTCATATGATTTTCCCAATTTTACCAAATGATTCAAGAATAATTTATAATATTTTAAATAATAAATCTCAACCACCATGGGATTGGTTAATTGAAGTTTTCAATCATAGTCTTAATAATTTAATTAATTTTCAACAAGTTGGTTTACAATCATCTATTGGAATATTTATAAGATTAATTCAATCATATCCATTTCCTAGTGAAACTACTACTACTACTACTATTGTTAATGATAATTCATTGATTTTATTTTTCAGTAGTTTAATTATATTAAGTTATACAAATTTAATTAATGGTGATCAATATAATCCAGGAATTAGTTTTATATCATCAATATTTAATGATTATAAAATTTGTGAAAGATTTATCGATTATGTTAATAAAGAGAAAAATAATACTAGTGATGGCGATGGCGATGATAATGTTGATGATGATGATGATGTTGTGATTAAATATTTTATTAAATTATATTATTGTTTGAATTTAATTGATAATTTGAATAGTTTAACATTGGGAACTAATAAAAATTTAAATGTGAATTATCAAATAATTAAATTTTTAAATAATCATAAAGATAAATTTCTTCAAAATAAATCCACTAATATTAATAATAATGATGATGGTTATGGGATGATGATGATTAATAATTCAATTTTAAATCATTGTGAAATATTTGATCAATTAGTTGAAATGAGAAATAAATTTATATTCATTAACGATCCTAATACTAATACTAATATTGATATTGACGAAATTATTAATATTGATTCAATATCATCTACATCTATATTTAATAATAATAATAATAATAATAATAATAATAATAATAATAATAATAATAATAATAATAATAATAATGATCAATTTTTAAAATATTTCCATCAATTAATTATTGATAAATATAAAATATTTAAAATCATTTTTCAATTTATATCTAAATCAATTAATTCTACTATTAATGGATCTATAATTAATAATTCAATTGAAATTAAACAATTTAATCAAGAATTATTTAATTTAATTAAATCATCTAATGATAATATATTAAATTTTGCCAATTTTATAAGTAGCAACAACAACAGCAACACTACCACCTCATCATCATCATCATCCTCAAAAATTACAAATGCAAATTTTTCATGGTTAATAATTAATAATAATCCAATATTAAATTTATCTATTTGTCAATTATTTAAATCAATTAAATTACATAAATTAATTATTGATCAATTAGTATTATTATTATCATTCTTTGGATCATTTAATATTGAATTAGAAAAATTAAATAATCAATTATCTATATCATTTAATTTATTAAATTTAAATTTACAAAATTTAAAATTAGGTAATATGATTAATCATAATTTAAAAATTAAATTTAATCAATTATATAAATTTCAATTCAACAACAACAACAACAGTAACAGTAACAACAAAACATCTAATAATGAAGAAAATGAAGAAAATGAAGATATTGATATGGATATTGATAAAGATAAGTTAAATCAATGGTATGATGAATTAAATCATGTTATTGTACCATTTATAATTCAAGATTTTAAAGACGGTTGGATATAAGCATACAAACAAGACTCAAGAGTCAAGAGTCAAGAAGGAGTTTTGTTTTTTTTTTTTTGCATTTTAAAAAAATTTATATCCCTATATATGCATGAATATGTATATTTTGTAATAATATTACGTGCTTTTTTATGGATTTCATTTTGTTGTAATCATTTGAAAATTGAATAACCTTACAAAAATATCTGTGTAATGATAAAAATGATATATAGATTTATATAGATTTATATATAAAATACTTTACTCTTACTTATTCTTTTTAGCTAATGGTTAAATCTCTACTTACAATAATACAACTACCACCATCGCCATTGGTTTCAAACATTGTCAATCTCTTCATGTGATTTCTTCCTTCCTTCCCCCCTACCTTCATCTTGTGGTTTTTTTTTTTTTTTTTCTAATCAATCTTGATTTGACCATAGATTAATCTAACAAATATTAAACTACTAATAAATCCAATTGATCCACAACAAAGGAAAACTAATAATGAAATCACTGCTGAATAACCAGTATATAAAACTAATGAACTAAATCCACCAAATTTTTCTCCTCCAGTTAAAAAAAATGAATGAATAAATACATAAATTGCACAACCACCTCCAACAAATATTGATTTCCATTGCCATTTATAATTTTCTGAACATAAAGTATAATAAATCATTAAAATAGTAATTAAACTACTAGTTAAAATCATTAAAATAAAACAGAAAAATAAAAATCCAAACATATAAAAAATCTTATTGAACCAAATTGATGAATAAATAAAATACATTTCCACGGCAATTGATCCAAATGGGAAAATTCCTGAAATAAACATAACTGGGATAGTTCTTAAATACCATGGTTGAGTAGGAATTTGTCTTGGAATTTGATTAGTTCTCACGGGGACACTTAATAATGGTTTTTTACTAGCTAAAATTGATCCAATAACACCTAATGGAATCGAGACCATAAACCAAATTAATACAATGGCAAACATTGTCCCCAAAGGAATTGCTCCTGATGATTGTACAGAAATTAAAAAGAAATTCAATACCACAAAAACCAGAAATAAAATTCCAGGAACTAAAATTGGTGTTAAAAACATATTCAATTTCCAATTATCACCACCAAGGAATCGATACAAATATCCTGAAATATAGGACCCAATAATACTACTACCAATATAAATAATAAATGTAAAAGTAGATAAAGCTCCTCTATTAGAAGGTGATAATAATCCAAACAAGGCAAAAACAATTGTAGCAAATGTCATGAAAAAAATTTGTACTCCACTTCCTACAAAAATTGATAATAATAATCTTTGCTTTGGTGGTCTAAAAATATCTCCATGAACTAATTTCCAACCACTTTCATCAGAAATATCATCATCTAAATTGACTTCATTATATTTAACAATATCATTCTTCAATGTTTTAACCAAAATATGAGCAATAATTATCCCCAAGATTAAAACAATCAAAGAAAAATTGATTAATGAAAACCATTGAATCTTAGGATTATAAACATGTAAATATTTATCCCATCTAGTAGCCCAAGCAACAGGACTTTCTTCGAAATTAACTGAATAAGTAAATAATACATCAGTTTCCTTATTTTTACTCAATTGAACTGGTTTTAAATCTAATGAGCATAATTGATCTCCATTGACATCTTCTTTTAATTCTGATCTATCTAATGATGCTGGTGATACTGTAACTCCAACAACTCGATATTCATCTTCCTTTCTTTTATGATATTCAATAGTAATTTGAAAATGATTATAAAATTCAACTTTATTTTCATCATCAACTTTACCAATACGGAACCCTGATCCATAAAGTTCACTATTAGTAGTGGCATCAAAAAGTGGCATTGATGCAGGTAATCCATCAACAATCCAATTATGAGTATAACCAGCTCTAATATTTCTATTAACAAACGCAGAATCGGCTTTACTATATTTGGACTTACACATTGATTGACAAGATTTTGTTTCCAACATTTTGATTTCAAATGGTGAACTGAAAATTCTATCACCAAAAATAATCGAACCTAATGATTCCAGTTGTGGTTTAGCACCTCCTTTTGGAGTACAGAAATGAAATTTAGGGTAATAATAATCATATGAATAAACATAAGTGGCAGTTTTACCTTGTTTAGATGAATGATGGAATGATGGTGTTAAATGATTCACATATAAGGGAATTGTATCCCCCTTTTTATAATTGGTTGGTGCAACACCAGGTAAATAAAACGCATTCGATATACTGACTAAGCATATCAATGCTGTGATCAATGATTGTAGCATTTTTTTTCTCAAAACCAAAAATTTCTTAAAATGACGATCTAATAAATGATATATGAATATGATTAATCAAATGATAGAAATCTACAAAGAATCAAAAAAAAAATAAAAAAAAGAATAACAACAAGTAAAATACAAACCAACAAAAAATCTCAAAAGCTTTTTTTTTTCTTTACTCCTTGGGAAGGAAGGAAATCTGCCACCACACACACACACACACACTACGCACCACGCAAATAGAGAAGAAAAATTTTTTTTTTAGATAAACAATGTCCAACCCAAACAAAAACAAACTGAATTCAATTCAATTCAATTCAAACCATAACCATCAAGTTGAATTATTCATACAGAAAACAATCTTCATAAAGAAATGAAAAAAAAAAAAAAAAAAAATCTAACTCTTTTTGTACTTCATATCTTTCAATAACAACTATTAGCCGTGGCTATCACAAAAACATCACTTCAAACAAACTCAGAAGTTGCTGTTTGTTTTTTTTTCTTCCTCCAACTATTTTCTGTCATAAATCAAAATCAATAAAACTTGATGGTGTTGGATATGTAAACGTGTGGTGGTGGTGGTGATTATGTTGTTGTTGTTGTTGTTGATGCAATTTGTGTGTGTATGTTTTCTTTTTTTTTTTTAGTATGGGTGCTTTACTGAGTATTACTACTTCTCAATCCAGTTTTCCCCTTACTACTCAAAAAATTAGCCCGCTTGTTTTGATTAGTGATAGCTCTAATCTCTTTTAACTTTTGAATTTGTAAATTAGGGTCCGACATATAAGAAGGACGTTTGTCTGAATAATCACAATCTAACTGAAGTCGAATACATTGACTACAAGAAGGTTTCTCTTCTGGACATGCTTTATGTCGGATTCTACATGTCCAACAACCAGTTTTAGACCTGGCCCCTAACTTACGCTTCTTTTCATGCTGTGTTACCATAGTACCAACTGGGCGAAGTTTTCTTTTATTATTTCTGGTTACTCGCTTTTCAGGTATATATTCATTATCAGATGAAACTTCTGAACTTGAATCTGCCATTGAAAATGGTGATGGTTTCTTGTTGTCATAATTATTATTACTAGTCTCGTCTTTGCATACAAGTGAATCAGCTTGTAGTTTCAATTTTACTATAAAGTTTCCGTCTTGTGAACTTGAACAATTCTTTGTTTTTTGAGGTTCCAGTATTCGGCTGTGTTTGTAACTATCAGAATCAGTATTGGCCAGACTAGCAGATGACGTTATAAAACTATTTCGACAAGTTGATATACTAAATGGTTTAGTGGATACGTTGATATTCTTATCCGGTGAGTTCAAGCTTTTTATGTCATGTTTTATTACCAGCAGCTGCAACTGATGCTTCTGTTTCGACCTCAGTTTTCGATTCAGAATTTGCAGTATTATCAGGTTATCTTCTGAACCTTCACATTCTTTAGCGTTATTATGACATGGTGTAGCAAATAGATTGTAAGCTATAAGTGAACGGGAACAAATTGATATTCCAGTTATTTTTGAACTACTCGTGGTGCTCTCATTAGGACTAATTCCATATAAATTTCGGTAAACCTCTTCAGCTTTTAAGATATCATCCTGATTTTCATAATCAAAAGTTAAAAAATCTTTTTCTATTTCAATACCTGTTTCACTGTTGTCTACTTTGGTTATTGATGGAGGAGAACTTTGGATCACTTGTAGATTATCTGATCGATATAATTGTCCGTTTTTTTTAATTTTGGATGGAGTCAGTGGTAATGATCCTGATAATCGAGGTAAACAATTTTCATTTATTATTCTAATTATATCTTCTCTTGGTAATGGTGTACCATCAAAAGTGTTATTACTACTTTCAAGAAATGGATTCGATATTTTATTGCGTTGATTACTAACCGGGCTTGTTAGTTTGACAGGCGGTAAATTCGATGATGAAGATTCAACTCCATAAATACTCTCAGTGACTAATGAGTTGTTTCTTATGGGACTTGAATGAGCAGTATGATATTGTTTAATTGGCCCACTAGATCCATATATTGAGAATATCATTTCATTAGTTCAGTTGTGTTTCCAGGTTAACTCGTTGCAATCTTTCTTATCCCTGCAAATTGATTTTTGGTCCTTTTTTGCAACAGTTTTACCCTCAAAAAAATTTTTTTCCATTTAAAAAACAGATGTTTAAACTGAGTTTGTTCAATACAGTGTTTTCATTTAAGGCATAGAAGTATAAATCTAATTAAAACAACTCAAATTAGTTTAAAGTCTATCAAGTGTTGACTCTTATTAGTTATATTAACTAGGTTGGAGCACAACTCATTTGATAATACTTCTCTCTCTTTACACAGCACCTACTTAATTATACAACATTAATTATACTTGTCATTGGTATTTCAATAATATCTTTAGCAGAAGGATATACCTCAATTTCTACATCCCCTTCACCTAAACTGACTAGTTGACCAAAATATACTCTGTGGTTGAACAAAAACTGCACATACATCCCAACTCTAAATTCTAGTGATGTGGAGGATTGGCAGTGGAATTTACAGAATGCTTCTCCTGAGTTGAAATCGTACTGTACACCATCGACCAATCCACAAGTTCCATGGAATGCTCGGGTGCATTTCTCGTAGCTGCATTGGAAGCATGCACCCATGTTGCTTTGACGACAAACACCACAACGTAGTTTCTTCTGGTTCTTTGTAATATTGTCTAACCCATGCACTGTGTTAGTTTTGCAGTTACACTTGAGTTGATGGGGAAACATACTGGCACATATTTTATGCACTCGACGTGCCGTCCTAGGTGTTGCACCATTCACATCAGCTTCCAACAATTCAAACAAGGATGAATGGGAGTATTTTGTTTGTTGAAGGGTGTTGGGACAAAGCTCGCATTCACGAGGGATGATTTCTGGTTGTTTGTGTGGTCTCCTCGTATTTGCAGGGTCCACATGGTCTTGTTTCCTCTTGCGGCACTTGCGTTGGATCTTCTCCACCTTGACCACTTCTATTGAACCATCAGAGTCGGATGAGAATCTATTGCCACGCCCTTCTTCTTCCTCTTTTGCTGTCTCATACTTGGTGCCATAGTACTTTTCCCACAAATGTTTGACATTTATCCCAACAGAATCATTAATGCATTCACACTTTTTGGTACGTTTCCCAAACTCAAACCAATCGTCCAACGCAAAGTTCACCGACTCCGCCAAGTTGTAGTCGTAGTTGAACCCGGCATGGTACCCATACGGGTATGTGATCATAAACTCGCCCTCTCGGTGTATCGTGTGGTTCACTTTAATACCATGTTTTTCAAGATATGCAGGCGACACCATAAACGTTTTGTGTCTAAGAAATTCACGGCACTGCTTGAACTCATCCCGGAATAGATCAACCATCAATGCATAAAACTCTTTGTGCTGGCTTTGTGGTATCAGGTACCATTGTTTTGGTGCTCCAAAATGTAAATAATTTATCAGGTACAAGTCTTGGTCTTCCAAGTGCCATGCAAACGACGCCTTCCACAACCCCGCATACAAATATGCCTGGTTCACCCCTGGTAGTTTCTCCTCCATTAGATCAAGCAAGTTCGGTAGATGTGCCACATTCCACACTGTTATCGATTTGTCGAAAACAGTCCCCATAGTGTCTGCTCCATACATCGGCTCCGAGTACGACAATGACCTCCAGTAATTAGTCTCAAGTTCCTTACATCGTTCATCAGTGTACTCACTCGTGTTGATGTTGTAGAATGGAATGCGTTTCGCATGCCCATGCCCAACTTCTGGCTTGTCGCTCCTCTGCTTCCGTCGTGGCGGCTGGCGTGTCTTGGCCATTTCCCGCCATTGGAATATGGAATACTTTTTGTATCGCTCTATATTCTGCAGTTGGTATATCCCTGGCGCATTCGTGTTGATGCTCTGCACTATCGGGTTCTGAATGGACACTTGCCCCAAATTGCTCTCGGTGTAACATTTCTGCACTCGCAGCACCCATTGGGTAGGAGGGATCACTTTGACTATGCCCGACTCCATTCCGTATTTGTTGATTGCCTTGTTGAAGTTGTAAAAGTCCCGAAACTCGTGCATGGTCGGTTTGAACACTGGAACCCCATTGTCGTAGTAGCTGGGCTCTATATGTAGACTTGTGTGATTGGGATACACTGATTGCATGGTGCAAGATTCGTTGATTGTAGGAATTGAATTTTGTTATTTAAAGGTCGATAGGAAAAAAACTATTTGGTTGCAATGATGTATAACTGAAGAATTCAAGGGTTCCAGAAAAGTTTATAAAGGTCACAAGTTTATAAGCCAGGAAAACAAAACCGGGACTCGGAAAAAAAAAAAAAGAGTGTGTCAAAACCGGGTAAAGCCATATTTCTTAGGAAGCTATACCATGTCTTGTCTAATGATTGTTGATGGTACCTCTCCACAAATGTGCTAAGCAGTAGAATATGTCTAGCTATTAGAGGATAAACGAAATGTCTTGTACTCTTTGTTAAGGCAATACCCCAGGTAGTTCTTGATTACGCGTTGATTTTGCTTGGTATGAGACTGGAAAATTTGACACACTTTGCCCCCTTCATCTTCTCCTACAGACATTATCCCAACACACACCTCAATGTCAACACAAAGAACCACCCGAAAAGCTACCCACGAACAGATCTCCAAGTCCAGAGTGGTGAATGCATCTATCTTGACATTTTTGACTGTACTCATTTTCCTCATATTGTTGTATCATTTGGTGTGGGCTGTGCAAGTTATGATGTACCAACCATATGGTAACCTTCTCAACAACATAGTCTATGGACCTGGGACGTTGATTGCCAATGCAGGACTAAGTTCAAAATTGATCAAATATATCAACGAAAAGTTGGTCGAAGATAAAATAGAGGCAGACTACAAGAAATATATATGAAGGGGGGAGGGGATAGAAGTATGGGATAGTTTCGAACTATTTCAGGAAGCTTCTTCACTACTTGTATGTGCACTAACAAAAGCTAGGATCCAATTCAAATTAGTCAATAAAAACTTGCAACTTGATGTCCATTCTGAGTTTGAAGTGACTCTGATGCTTTTGCCACCTATTGTATCATCTTTTATCTTATAAGGCAATTCGATTTCTTGATCAATGGATGTCACTTTTGCCTCTATTAGTTTGACAATGTCTAAAAGTGCTATCATGGCCACATCTAATTTGTTAAAATTAAATAATTTCCCTAATGAAAATTCATCGGATGAATATAAATTTAAGACGGTTTTTGATTTGGTAGTTCCATCTATAGAATCTTTGGTATTGAATTTTATTATTTGAGATTGAGATCCCATAGGTACTAATTTATAATTCTTCAAATCCAATTTCAATCGCTTTATTATAAATACCAATAATAATACTATTTGGCCTAATGCAGCATTAATTTCTGGCCATATTATTTTGTGACCCAATCTGAACCCATTTATAGTAGAAAATTTATCTTGACTATCACAAGATATATGAAATATCCTAGTATATATATTAAGATTTCGTAATTTATCAATGTGATCCAATTGAACATCATAAGCTGCTTTAGATTGCTCCAATTTCTTATTTTTCTCATTTAATTCCAATTGCAAATTGTTTTTCAACCTTAAAACAGAATTTAAGCCATTGTTTCGAAGGTTATCAAGTTCTTGCTCATAATCAGAAAGTTGAGCTTCTAATTCGGTTTTAGTTTGTTCTAGTTTTTTCAACTCTTTTAAATTCTCTTTTTCTAAAACAGTCAATTTTTGGAATTCTTGAATTGATTGATATAATTTTTGATCCAAATCTTGATGTAATAAATCAGGATTCACTATTTCGTTATTTTCATCATCTTCATTGTATAAGTCTAATTGACTATCTTTATCCTTCAATTTCCTTAAAAATGATAAATATGTCTCTTTCTCCTTCTGACTCTGATCAAATTTCAATTGATAGTTTTCAATTAATAATTTAGCACAATCCTCTGACAATGGATGATCAATTTCTTGGTTGTTGGATAATATTGCAAATATTTTATTTAATGTTTTTATTCGAGTGGACATTCGGAAATCATTTCTCTCATCAGTAGATTGACTGCCAGCTTCATCTCCATCTTGACTTTTCTTTGAATTTTCTTCGAATTCATCCGACTCATTGAGCACTAAATAGGAATTAGAATCAGAACTAAATTCAGAGTCACGGAGCTTTCGTTGCTGATTATGACCTTCACCTTCATATTCATCTTCCTCGTCATCTTCATCATCTTCACTTTCAAAATAATTTCGGTGGTTAATGGGTTCTTGGTTGGTAATGCTTTGATACATCTCGAGTCTATCTTGAGAGATATAGTCTTGTGGATCCAAATCTTTCAAGATTTGTGAATTTGCCTTTCTGAATAGTTTATATTTCTTTTGGCTAACTAATAATTTTAGTTGTGATTCATTTAGATTTAATAAACTCTGATCTAAATTCAATGGAGTATCACACTTTTGGCACTCAAAAACTTGATTATTTGACATGTATTATTTTTAATACTGTGGTGACAGGTTAAAGGGAACTCTTGCTTGTTTTTTTTTTTTTTGACTTCCTTCACTACTTTCTAAGAGTGGTTAGATAGATAGAAGGATCACTTTTTTTTTATGTGCTCACGATTATATTCTCTTAAATTTGCTCCACACTGGTTTTTGGTGTGGTAGATAGTGAAGACTCATCAACATTGCCTATGACACCACTCGGCTAATAACTCAAGAAATTTACTTCTTTATATATTGATAGAAAGAAAAAACACAAAGTTATACACTTATTATACGTACAGTTTAATTTGATCCTGTAAATAGTCCCATACCTTCTTCCCATGCTTATCGTCTTTCAAGTCTTGTCGAATCAACCCCAATTTCCCAAATGATATGACATGATCTCCTTTGTTTTTATTCGTTATTTCAGGAGACAATCCAGCAAAGAGTAAAGTATAGGCCCCCATTTTCTGGTCATGGAAAAACAAATCATATGCCATTTTTTTTAACCCGGTGAGATGTCGCTGGATTCCTGTTTTTAGATATCCTGGACACAATGAAAGACTTATTGCATTTGTATCTGGATAATGGATATTCCATTGTCTTGCTTGTATCAAATTAATTGCCTTACTTTGATCATACTTTCTCTTCAACCCTACATCGACAGATTTGAACTCCGGGTCTTGTAAATACATACCACCAATAGGTGAAAACATATGAGCAGTTGAACTAACCCAAACAATTCTTGACAAGTTTGGGGGATTCTTTTCAGCAGTCTTTCTGAATAATGGATCAAGTAAAGTTTGCAATAATTGAGGACCAATGCAATTCACCCCTAACTCCATCTGATAGTCCTGTTTTGTCTTCTGATCGGGTGGCGATTCCATAACACCTGCATTATGGTAAATGATGTCCAATCGGTGTTCACGTTGCAAGAACTCTGCGACAGCTGGTTTAATTGAGTTCAAATCACTTAAATCAACTTGAATAAATTGTAAATTATCTCCAACATTCTTCAGATATTCCTCAGCCACTTCCAATTTGATTTTATCTATAGCTTCAAGTGATTTTTGTTTATTTCTTGCCCATATATAAATTCGTGCCTCAGTACTCCCAGCTAATAGTTTAGCTGTTTCATAACCAATTCCACTATTACCACCCGTAATCACAACTACTTTGTCTTTTAAAGTATCTGAAGAAATATCCTTTTCGGTAAAATGAGGATTACTTGGCCAAAATCCATAAAATACTTGATACCATTCTTTAAATGATAGTTTGGGAAAGACTAAAGACATTCTGAAGTTGGTTTTACTGCATATAAGGGGAGTTGTTAGCCCTAAATTATGAAAGAATCAATAGTTTATTTAACCAGTTTCGTTTGATCAGGTTGGAAAAATTGGTTGATGGCTAATATTCTCAAAAAAAGACCTAATTGTCTATACTTTGTTTTATTATTTAACTTTGCTAAAAACGGGTTGTACCTTTGTATATTGTTTAAACGTTCATTGTTGCTCTGATTCCCAGATTTTGGCCTCTCGTACACTACTGACAATTTCCTTCAACATCTCCCTCTTTCCAGCGATGGCTGGTTTAAGAGAAAAAAAAAAAATGTATGAAAAATTTTTTTGTAGACTTTTCCTTTACAACTTTTTCTATTCTTCTTTAGTTTAACCAAAATTTAAAACTATGGTATAATCAATAGTATGTTATATATTACTTTTGAAATTGATTTGACAAACTATTCTTTATTTTTTTGTGATGATAAAAATGTGTCTTTATGGTTTAAACACCTCATGTTAGCACAATGATTTCTCAATAGACTACAACGGTATCTGATTTATATATATATATATATATATAAAGAATTAAATCAATTTCAGTTTATACAAAGACATTGACAGATTTACTAACATATGAAATCAGTAACAACTAATTTTCATGGGTAAAAAAAATAACAAACTTTTAAATAAAATATATAGTCAACCATTACCAATTACGTTAACTTCTAGCAAGTATAATGTTTCACTACCCAACTTGTATCCCCATAATCCAATTTCATGGATTTGGTATATGATAAGGTATTGTCAAATAAATATAGTTTATCAAGTACCAGAATTAGACAATCCACCTCTCTCTGTGATTTACGAGAATCAAATTTTCAAAGTCATTGATCCCGAATCCATGCTCAAATTATGGAGACAAGGTTTCTTTGGGAAGGGAATATTATCCAGATCTGAACCAACATGGGAGAAACGTACAATCACCAGGTTGAATTTAGATAAAGCCAATAGTGGTAAAGATTTGGCAATGGAAGACATTACTAAAAAGAGACGTGAAGAGCGAAAGTTTTTCAAATTGGAGCGTGCTAGATTTCAAGAATTAGAATTGAAGAAAAGACAGGGTATAATTACTGAGAAGGAGGTGGATGAAATGAACAAGTTAGAATCTCAATTGACTGAATTACGGAAAACTCAAGTTAGATTTGATAAACTGGAAAATGGTGAGGTAAATGAAGTTCATATCAGAGACGAGGATGAGGACATAATAACTGAAAATGGGGAATTGTTGCCCTTGGAGTTTTTACAATTGCAAGAAGTTGAAGCATTCTTTTTAAAGTTTGCTTTGCAAAGAGTTGATATCGTTAATGTTGATTCACTTTTAGATTTATTCTATAAATGCTGTTCACACCATAGCTTTTCGGCCATTCCTACTTCAAATAACCAATTCGTTATTGAATACATTGCATATCATTATTTCCGAACTAATGGTTGGTGTGTTCGGTCAGGTATCAAATTTGGTACAGACTTCTTACTATACAAGCGTGGTCCTCCGTTTACACATGCAGAATTTTGTGTTTTGGTCATGACAAAGGATTCTAAATACGATTGGTTCCAGATTGCTGCTAAAGCCAGAGTCATAGGAAGTGTGAAAAAAACATTTGTTCTATGCTATATAGATTATCCAACTCAAGAAGAATTTGATCATATATTGCAGAAACAGCATGAAAAAGATATTGACCATGGTTTATTGTTGAAAGAATTACTAAACAAATACAAAATTTCGGAAGTAATTTATAAACGTTGGAATCCTAGCCGGACTAGAGATTGAGAAGGAGAGAATGAAAGAAAAATGTAAATGTAATAAGTATAGGTATAATTTCTGTCAATATATGTGATTTATAAATAGATACATATACGTGTACACTAATGGATATAATTGTTGACACCTTTTTATTTGTGAAATTGTATATATGTACACGACCATACTCATCTCATCTTTTTTTGTTGGAAGTAAGATGATTGATGATCTATAAATACGACCAAAATTTTCTCACTTTCAATTTTGATAGAAAATTTCTCGATTTTGCCTTTCTCTCTTTTTTTTTTTTTTTGTTATGGTGAATCAGTTAGCTGTTAACAGTTTTTACGTGTACAGAAGGAGAAAAAAAAAAATAACACCGGAATCTGAACACGAACAAAGTTAAAAGGGCTTTTTTATTATTGTATGGCATGTTCGTGTATTTTTGGATAAAATCATTATAATAGAATGTCAAATTTACAGGATTTAATAAACCACGATGATGATGGTGATTACCTACCATCCCCATCTCCACCACAACAACAGCCACAACACGCAAGTTCTCTGGAACTGAAAGCTTCTACTACTGAAGATTTACCTGATTCAATAACTCAAGAACATATATTGACAAGTTTTGAAAAAATAAAAACTCATTTCCCGGCTGCAAGGATTAAAAAAATTATGCAAAGCGATGAAGAAATTGGAAAAGTTGCTCAAGCTACACCGGTTATAGTTGGTAGAGCATTAGAAATATTTATGGCCAACTTAGTTGAAGTGTCATTATTAGAAGCCAAAAAACAAGGGGTCAAAAGAATCACTGCTTCACATGTTAAATCGGCAATTGAAAACACTGAACAATTTGATTTTTTGGTGGAAGCTGTTGAAAAATATCCATCTTTGAAAAATTGAAGTGAATGTTTCATAACTGTATGCTGCTTATGCTTGACATTGCATCATGCAATGATTGATATGAATTATTATTATTATTATTATTATCGGGTGACAAGTTGTTTGTTTCATTTATAGAAGGGTTTTTTTTTTTTTTTGCTTGTTTTTATCTTATTTTGTTCAGTTCAATTCTTTTAGCATATAATCATATTTAAAAATTCTATGGAAAGCAAAAAGTAGAGATGCAAATTAGAAAGTGTATATTATTAACTAATCTGATTGATTGCCAATTTGGTAATTAAAAAGAATAACTGTAAAATAGAATCCAAACTTAGGGCAGTTCTTTTTGTAATATAGGGTGCCAATTCTTTTTCTTTTCATTTTCGTGGAATGGCTGTCGTAAAATTGGAATATTCCATGTTACTACTTACACGATGCCAACCTATTAGCATTGTCGTTAAGAAAAAGAAATACAATTAATCGTCAATAAACATAGAAAAACAGCAAAGTATTGTTTATTAGAGAGTTAGATCTCTCCGAAAACTAATTCCAGACTTCTATTTCGTCCCCCATAAATAAAAATTAGACGCAATTAAGTAAACCCCATACACGGTAGCAACCAACATATTCAATTTGAAGGAAATTTTAGACAATATTCTTTATTCATGAACATATTACAAATTAGTCAATAATTAGTAACGGATTGGAGGAGGGGTGTTTGAAAAGGACCAAATGTTGATCAATATTTGCCATTAGAAACACCCTAATCGAGATTATGTGGGGACGTAAGAGAAAGCAATAAAGGAAGATATTAGTAAATAGTTAGAAATTGATAATGGAAACCGACAGCAATGTTTTGGTTTGTCTATCCTTCTAAAATAGCAATGATCCTGCACACAACTCACCGTATGATATCATGTTTTGGAAAGAGACTATAAATGTTTCATTGTGTTATACACTTTTAATCAAACAAAGGTTATAAATACTTTGGACAGATAACTAGTTTTATTTTTCAATTCTACTGTTACTCTTACTCCTTTTTTTTTTTTAACAACTCACTAGAACTTTTTATTTGTTAACTTTATAATGGTACAGAATAAGTCGAATTTAAGTCTTGCCAATAGAAGGCAATCATCATTCTTTCGTCAATTACCACCAGCAGAACCAGATATTTATTATGTTGGGGTTGATGTTGGTACTGGGTCAGCCCGGGCTTGTTTAATTGACACAAATGGGATTATTTTGGGATTGGCAGAACGTCCAATTAAACGTCAAGAATTACAAGCAAATTATATCACTCAAAATTCTACGGAAATTTGGGATGCTATTTGTTATTGTGTTAGATCTTGTCTTAGAGACTCTGGAGTACAACCAGAAGATGTCTTTGGTATAGGTTTTGATGCTACATGTTCCTTAGTGGCAATTTCTGAACTGACCGATCAACCAGTTTCTGTTGGCCCCAACTTTAACAATGATAAGGAGAATATTATTTTATGGATGGATCACCGTGCTGTTGACGAGACCAATGCAATTAATGCTACTGACGATAAATGCTTGAAATATGTCGGTGGACAAATGTCAATTGAGATGGAATTGCCTAAAATGAAGTGGTTGAAACATCACAAACCTGGTGGAATTAAAGATTGTAAATTCTATGATTTGGCTGATTATTTGGTTCACAAGGCAACTGGTACTGAAACTAGAAGTTACTGTTCTGTTGTTTGTAAACAAGGGTTTGTGCCAATTGGTGTTGAAGGCAGTGAAACTGGTTGGTCTGAAGATTTCTTATTGTCAGTAGATATGCCTGAGTTGGTTGAAGACGATTTCAGAAGATTAGGTGGTATTCCTGGGAAAAACGGTAAATATTTGACTGCTGGTGATGCCGTTGGGAAATTGACTCCTGAATCTGCTGAGGAATTGGGTTTAACCTCAGAATGTATTGTCGGATCTCCTGTTATTGATGCTTATGCCGGATGGGTTGGTACAGTTGCCGCTAAAGCCGATATTCCTGCATTACAAGAGGAAGATGCTCATTCTGATGGATCAATTGGAACTGCCTGTGGCAGATTGGCTGCTGTTGCTGGGACTTCCACGTGCCATATAGCCATGACGAAAGAGCCCTGTTTTGTTCAAGGTGTTTGGGGTCCATATAAGAATGTGATGGCTGAGGGTTATTGGTTGGCAGAAGGTGGCCAATCTATTACAGGTCAATTGCTTGCTCATGTGTTAGCTATCCACCCAGCTAACCATGACTTGATAAGAAGTGCAGAACAATCCAATATTTCCAAATTTGAGTATTTGAATTCGATTTTAGAAGGATTAGTCAATGATAAGAATGAAAGATCTGTCGTATCTTTGGCCAAGCACATGTTTTTCTATGGAGATTTCCATGGTAACAGATCCCCGATTGCTGATCCAAGAATGAAGGCAAGCATTATTGGGCAATCAATGGATAACTCATTAGAAGATTTGGCAATTCAATATTTTGGTGCTTGTGAATTTATTGCTCAACAGACAAGACAAATTATTGAAGAGATGGAAAAGTCTGGCCACAAGATTTCATGTATCTTCATGAGTGGTGGTCAAAGTAGAAATGGTTTATTGATGAGATTATTAGCTGATTGTACCGGGTTACCAGTTATTATTCCAAGATACATAGATGCTGCAGTTGTTTTTGGTGCCTCGTTATTGGGAGCTGTCGCCGCAGAAGATGCAGTTGCTGAACATTGCAGAGATAAAACGAGGTCAAGAAGATCTTCTTCATTTTTAGGTAAAGGTTCTCACACCAACTTGAAAGACAGAGGCTCAATTTCTCCATACACTGCCCCATCTGCTACTTCAACCACCAATTTAAGCATGTTAGCTTATGCAGAATCTCACCAAGGGCCAGCTCAATTGACACCAATGAATGAGGAAACTGATTACTTTAATCAAACTGTTCAACAAAAAGGGGGAGCAGCAGCTGATTCCCGCAATTCGGCTATCAAGAGTGATGACGAGTCTGATGATGACACCACATTATCATTTGGTTCTAAACAACAAACACAAAAAGGGCTTTCACAAAAGTTGGCAAGTTTGAATTTGAAACCATTAACTGCTGCCACCACCAAGCCCAATGCTCCTGGGGCTGCATTGTGGAAGGTTATGAAAAAGATGACTGGTCCTGGTAAAGTTATTTATCCTCATCCTGATGATAATCCTGAACGTAGATTATTGGATGTCAAATATAAGATTTTCTTGGAACAATGTTATAGTCAAAGGAAATTCAGAGATATGGTTGATAAAATCGAATTAGAAAATGCAAAGCTTGCCCAAAAACATTAAGTAAACATGATGTGTACGACGATAGTGAAAATATATAAATATATATATATATATATATATATAGTTAGATGCTTTCCAACAGAGCTCAGAGAATGTTCTTTTGTTTTCTTTCCAGAAAAGACCGATCTGCAAATGTGGAGATAAACAGATCAACCAATCTTTTATGCAGTTATGATATCGAAGTGACCTTGATAGATGCCTCCTAAATTGTAATATTTTCCCGTAATGATGCAAGTACATGCACATCGATTATGAACAAAGAATAAAATACGACCCCTCAGAGATAATTAAATGTATCGTTAGTGTGTAAAAACTGGTTACATTGAGTTAAGCGATTCATCCATCAAGAATTTGTGGCAACTCTTCCCCTCACTAATGTGGCTACATTTATTTTAATATCACGTCATATTTCGTATACGATGACCTATCCACACAATATTTTATGGTGGAGAACACGAAAACTACAACATGCTTAAATTCCAAACTACTTTGCCAGTCTCGTAATGTTCTTGAGCGTAAAAGCAGTTAATTATAATAGAAGTAAATTAGATTAAATACGCCGTTACAATATTTTCATGAATTTTGTCACTAGACTTTACAAACACAACACCTTTTTTCAATAGAAATAGATTATCTAGGTTATCGGTAAAGAGAAGAAAAGAAAATGATAATGTGCATAATCTTACATGGATCTTTGTTTTGTTCTTTGTAACCATTTTCGCTAGCTCCCAGAATTAAACGGCTGTTGCAAATCCAAAAAAAAAATTTTATTGTCGAATTCCTTGATGTATAGATTGTGTAACAAAGTCGTCAAAATCACGAACTGTGAAAAATAATGGGATCATGTAAGGGCTGTTGCTGGGTTCTTGATTTTTTTTTTTTTTGGAGGGTGTTTGTTTTACACTTTTGATTCTTTATTATAGTTTCGAAGAGTTTCCTAGGAACTTGAGAACTTGTAGGAGAACACTAATAAGAAGTTGGTATTTCTTGAGTGAAAGTTATAATCTTAAGAATGTATTGTAAAGTAAGATATGGATATAAAAGAAAAGATATAAAAAGTCCTATAAAAAGTATATAAAGATCACATAGAATAGAATATTTGCACACAAAATAAAAGTAGTGCAAATTTGACAGAAATGTAAAATCAAACAAGGGTGAGACAATTTACCCGAGCTGCCTTTAATTTTTCCTTCTGTTGTTAACAAAGATAAGAATCTTATTGTTGTAAATTAAACCAATGAGATTCTGGAAAAATTACATCAGGTCACGTGAAAAAAGAATTGGCTGCGAAATTACTGTGTCAATGTATCTGCGTTTTTAGACTAACGGCGAGATCAAAAAAAAACCTTCATTTGCCATCTCAACAGGTATTTAAAAACGTCCATAAATTAGAATTGTAAATAGTTATGAGACCCCTCCACGCCAAGATATGTATAGAGAAGGAAAGAAAGTTTTTTATTTTGAATTGGTTTGGTACTAGTAAGTAAAGTTTAATAGATGTAACTCGTAAAGGCAAATGTTGAGATTTTGACTGCAACCAAAAAAAAAAAAAAAAAAGAAACCACCATCACTCACTGTTTGGACTGAATTGTAAGAATGGTCGAAAGGCCCCCTTTTACAGATAATGGCAATCCAAAAATCAAAGACAATAGCCGCTCGTTAACACAACAATGTGTTAAATAATCACACATGCTTATTGTAGATTGTTGTGGTTGTTGTTGTTATTGTTATTGTTATGGAAATTACCGAATTAATAAATAAATTAGTTAATTTAAATCTTCAAGTCGCACGTGACAAGAGGTCATTGTGGATTTGTCATCTGAAACTGCAACACCACACTAATTTATAAATTAACCAAGTAATTAATTCTTACATTTTACACTGTACTAAAAGCCATTCCTTCAAATTTGCTTTTTCGTTTTTTAATCTTTTTTAATTCACAGTTTATCACAATAGATTCAACTCAATTATTGTTGTATTCTAAAATAAATTTTGTTTAAAAAAGAATATAATAAATATATTTACAAGAATTATTACTTCAATATAATTTCAATATATAAACTAGATAATATTCTCAAACTTATTTGGTTACATTAAAGTATTAGGTAACTTTTTTTTTTTTGGTTTTTGGTCTTTCTTTCCTTATACATCCAAAGAGTGATCAGATTCTTAGTTGCAAATACTTCAATCTAAGGCAGACAAGAGAGATACTATCCCCAGGCGGTTGATAGAAAGATTTTATTATTAGACGGTTTAGTTTTCCAAATTTTGCATTTTTTTGTTTTTATTTGAAATATAAATTAAACTACAATTGCTTGTTTGCTGTCAATTAATAGATACTTATTTTTATTTTTATTCTTGCATTCATTTATTTCTTTAGAATATTATTACTTCAAAACATATTTTGATACATAATGACAGGTGTGCTTGAAACAGTCAAATCCATAGCATCAAACGAAGGATTTGTATCTGAAGTTCCACATTTATATGGAGAAGAAGCTCATCATAAAGTTAAATCACACGAATTCGATACGAACAGTATAAATAATACCAATTACAATAGCAATGTATTTGTTCCAGCATATGATGAAAGAGAAGTTACTGTGAAAGAATGGTTTCAATATATTTTTGCTAATCCACTAAAAATGATAGTTGATTATCTTTTTTCCTTGTTTCCAATTCTTAAATGGATTTTGCATTATAATATTAGATGGTTATATGGTGACTTGGTTGCTGGTATTACTGTCGGTGTTGTTTTAGTGCCACAATCTATGTCATATGCTCAATTGGCAGGGTTAGAAGCACAATACGGTTTATATTCTTCCTTTGTTGGTGTCTTTATTTATTCATTTTTTGCCACCTCCAAAGATGTTTCCATCGGTCCTGTTGCCGTTATGTCGTTACAAGTGTCTAAGGTCATTGCTCATGTCCAAGATAAGTTTGGTGACAAGTATGCCCCACCAGAAATTGCTACATTTTTGTCATTGATTTGTGGTGGTATTGCGCTTGGTATTGGTTTGTTACGTTTAGGATTTATTTTAGAATTCATTTCCATCCCTGCAGTCATGGGTTTCATGACCGGTTCTGCATTCAACATTATCACAGGTCAAGTCCCAGGTTTAATGGGTTATAACAGTAAAGTTAACACAAGAGACAGTACTTATCTTGTTGTTGTCAATACATTGAAGCATTTACCTGATTCAACCGTTGATGCTGCCTTTGGGTTGATTCCATTACTCATCTTATACTTGTGGAAATTTCTGACTGATTATGCTCAAAAAAGATACCCAAGATATAAAATGTACTTTTTCTACTTTCAACAATTGAGAAATGCCATTGTTATCATTGTTGCCACTGCTATATCATGGGGTATTGTGCACCCTAAAAAAGTTGCCTTCAATGGTCCTTCCTCCAAATTTAAACCACCAATCAAGACTATTGGTGATGTTCCAAGTGGGTTGCGTCACGTTGGTGTCATGACAGTTCCTGACGGTATAATCAGTGCTATGGCCTCTGAAATCCCCGTCTCTACGGTCATTTTGTTGTTGGAACATATTGCCATTTCTAAATCATTCGGTAGAATTAATGATTATAAAGTGATTCCTGATCAAGAAGTTATTGCCATTGGTGTCAATAACTTAATTGGTACTTTCTTCAACGCTTACCCAGCTACTGGTTCCTTTTCAAGATCTGCATTGAAAGCAAAATGTGGTGTCAGAACTCCTTTGGTAGGTATTTTCACTGGTGCTGTTGTTTTGTTGGCTTTATATGCATTAACAAAGGCATTTTATTACATTCCTAAAGCAACTTTATCTGCGGTCATTATTCATGCTGTTTCAGATTTGATTGCAAACTACAAAATCACTTGGTCATTCTGGAAGATGAGTCCAATTGATTGTGGTATCTTTTTGATTGCTGTTATCTTAACCGTTTTTGTTACCATTGAAGCTGGTATTTACTTTGCTATTGCTGCTTCTGTTGTCGTATTGTTAGTAAGAGTTGCTATTCCTCATGGTCAATTCTTGGGTAAAATCCAAATTGCCGAGGTTGTTAATCCTGTTATTGAACAAACAGGATCTCATGATGAAAACAATGCCTCTGCTTCTGATGGCACTAGTTACTCTAGTGATTTGGAAATTCATCAAGTTTTATCTGAAGGTACAAATTACAAGTCAACTGATGAAACTGGTAAATTGAAATCTAAAGAAGATATCAAACCAGTAGAAGGTGTTACAGCTTCTGCTTTACAGAGAAATAACCCACAAGTGAAATTCCATACACGTTGGGTGCCATTGAACAACGAAAATATCAATGCTGGCATAAAAGTTCAACCTCCACCTCCAGGAGTTGTGGTATTTAAACCTGTTGAATCGTTTACATATCCAAATGCATCTAGACAAGTTGATAAAGTTTCTGATGAAGCAAAGAGATTGACCAGAAGAGGGAAACCATTTGATTATTCTAAAATTGGGTCTAGACCTTGGAATGATCCAGGTCCATTGAGATGGAACTTGCCATGGTCCAAGAAAGAGAAGGTTGAAGAAAAAGTTGAAGATAACCGTCCAATTTTGCGTATCGTGCATTTCGATTTTTCTACTGTTGCTTCTATTGATGTAACTGCTATACAGGCATTAGTTGATTTGAGAAAAGCTTTAAATGCTTATGCTGATCGTGAAGTTGAATTCCATTTCTCGGGTATTTTGAGCCCTTGGATTAGAAGGGGTTTGTTAAATGCTGGATTTGGTACATATGAAGATGGCTTGCTTTCTACTAATAATTATGTCAACATTGCTGCTGGATACCAAGACTTGGAAGACCACGCCGATGAACCATATTATGCTGCTACTGGTACAAATACTCCATTTTTCCATTTAGACATACCCAACTACTCATGATTGCATTAATTCTTGCGAGTTTTTATTTATCAATTATTCATTTTCAGTTCGGTTTTTTTTTTTTGTTTTTGCTACTATTACTCTTTAGTTGGGATTATTAGAACACGTTTATAAGTTCCATGTAATTATATTTAATAAATTTTATATGAAAAAAAGCTATAACATTGTTTGCTTTAGTAAAAATTGATGGTTAATCTATACCTCTTGGAAACTAGATATAGTAGAGATTCGCGCGTGTATGCTCTCTTTTTTTTTTTTGCTTTGTTGTTGATTGTTGGCATACGCGTAACCATTTGATTGTTGAAGAATTTTTTAAAAAATTGGTTAAATCCATTTGTTTTCTTTTTCTTCACTAATCAAATAATAGTATTCAACTCGTACTTCATAGAAAAGGGGATCTATTATGACATCGCAATTAGAAATTATTGATTTGACTAATGACACTGCCGATTTGTCTGAGTTTTCTACTACTCAGACAGACCCAATTCGTTCCAAAAGAGCAGCCAGTCTGACAGTGGAAGTCAACAATGAGGAAGCTTTATCACCAACAAAAAAGTGCAAAACTGATGCTAATACTGCTTTTATTGAGATAAGTCAGAATATATCAGCAGACGAGAAGCATATCCCCAAGAAAGAATTGGAGAAAGCAGAAAAGGAAAAGCAAAAACAAGAAGAAAAAGCTCGTAAGGAGCAAGAAAAGCTCGAGAAGAAAAGAAAGCAAGAAGAAGAAAGAGAGTTGAAGAGAAAACGACTCGAAGAAGAAAAGGAGTTGAAAAGGCAAAAGCAAGAGGAAGAAAGAAGGGCAAGAGAACTTAAAAAGGAAGCAGAAAGACTTCAAAAGGAGAAAGAAAAGCAAGAGAAAGAGAGGATAAGATTGGAAAAGAAACAAAAGCTAGAGGAACAAAGATTGGCCAAGGAAGCAGAAAAGAAACGACTTGAAGAGGAGAAGAGGAAGATTGAAGAGGCTAAAGAAAGAAGTCAAATGAAAATCTCGAGTTTCTTTCAAGTTGGACAGAAACGTAAAGAGAAAAAAACAGCACCGGAGTCTTCTGAAGGAGATACAAGTAAAAACAGCCCTAAATCGTTTTATGAAACCGAGTTTTTGCCATTCTTTGTTCAAAAGAATGTAAGCTTAATGAATGTTGGCAACAAGGATATACTGGACTCCAAGCGTATTCTTGACGACTGTCTAAATGGAGCTTTGCCAAAGGAGCTGTCTTTCAAATCATATCTTAACACATTCACAAACTCTTCTTTGTCGACCGTCAATGACATTACACCAGAAGAAATTATTAATGCTCTAAATTCATCCACAACAACCGAGAACCAAGTTCATCAATTAATTCAAGACCTACCTCCTATCAAGTATATTAGTTTTTATGAAAACTCAAAACCGCCATATATTGGGACCTATTGTTCATTAGCTCATCAAAAATGTCGCGAAAGTATAATTCAAAACCCATTTGACAATGAGATAACTGGTCTAGATTATGGCTATGATTCAGACTTGGAATGGAATAAGGAGGACGAAGAGGGTGAAGACATAGAAAATGACGAGGACGACGATGACGACGATTCTATTATGGGAGATGAAGATGACGAGGAATTTGTCGAGGATGATCCCCAAAGTAACAAGAAGAAATTTATTACCCTAACAGTGATTAACAAATGGAACAACGAAGAAAACAGCCAGGATTTCCAAAGTTTTGCTACAGTTAAATTAGTAGATATACCAGGTCAAATAGATCCCTTTCATAATTATTGGGCTACTCAAAATGAACCACAAGTGCAGACAATATCAGTGACTCAGGATGCAACAAAATCTATTGACAATGTCTTAATAAACAAAGCAACACCAACCATGGGTACATCTTCTAGTCCGAATATCTTGATTGCTCAAAAGAAAACTATCAAAGATTCGGTGGTTTTGGCTAACTTGATAAAATTCATAGAAAATAACAATGATTTTACTATAGGTACATTGGTGGAACTATCGAAGAAAGAGTTTAAAGATTTTACTAAAGCCTTGATAAAAAATACAATACAGGAGATTGCCGTTTATGACAAAAGGTCAAGTAAATGGGAAATAAAAGCTGAAATGAAAGAGAAATACTGTTCGTAGATAGACTTGCTTGAGTAGGTTTTGTGGATTTGTGGTTAACGTTTACGTAAATACATTTGTAGCATCAAAAGGGTAGTTTGTATTAGTGTACATTCCTTTGACTGTGTCTTGGTAGTGTCATCAATTCTGGTTTTCAAGATTGCAAAAAAAGAATAATTTGTTTAGTGAGAACTTTAACAAGGGAAAAATTGTAAACAAAGCAATGCGACGCGCGATGTCAAAAAAAAAATAAAACACCAATATTACTTAAATCATCATATAAACGATAGTATATGACTTCTAGATGGCAACTGAAACAGGTGATGATGATGGTGGAATATACTTTCACTCTACCCAAATACAATCAATTCATGAGTCATTAGAACAAGAGAAAAGCCAACGTCTATATTTACAAGCATCCATAAAAAAACTAGAAAGTTTCAAACACGTCAGTGACGAATCTTTAAATAATTTAAATCCAAGTCCAGTATCAGTGGTTCAAATTAAGAAAAAGGCAGCAACAAGAAAACGGAAACTATCGGCTCGTAAACCAAATTTGAAAAAACCAAAGTCCCTGAGTGAAGTTGTTAGACAGGCGTTTGAAAAAGACAAATTTGCTTATTTTACCAATAATCAAGCCCGAATTGACGAATTCCTAACGAACGGATCAGTATCGACAGAAAACAGTACAAGTAACCAAGGATCACTTATCAGTCTGGACGAATGGAATTACATCAAACAGACCTATCTCCAACAACAAGGCGAAAGTAAAACCACTTTGAAAGGTATAAGAAACAAAATAAAGCAAAGCAAAAATAGTGGTATCGGAATGTGGGAAATAACGGCATCGAATCCAGATATTTCGTTAAATGATGAGGATATTCAATATTTACATGATTTGGACGAACAACAGATGATGTCTGATGGAAATTCATTTACAGATGATGACATCGACCCAACTCAGGACGACGGGTTGGTACTAACCCTATCACAAAATTGTTCCAGTCAACACGACATATGCCATCACGAAAAAGATCATCAGGAGCACATTCTAATAAATTCTTCGATTGGTGAAGCTGTTCAGCACGACAGAAATCTTGAAAGTCGTAGCCAAAAATATTCGGATAATGGTAACACTATCCCAGATCAAAACTCGGCAATACGAACTGGTGAAATGGAATCAACTGATGCCCATGAAGTGCAAGAAATATTCAGTACGCCGTCTTATGTCCCTTCTAATCAATTGAATACAGATAAAGATAGCTCTCAAGAATCAGGTTCCTCGATAATAATGTTAGCAGAAAATATTGTATCAACTCAGCCTGATGTCATCGAGTCTATACTGGATTCTGAGTCTGAAATTGAAATCATTGAAAAACCACGTTTACAGGTATTACAATCGGTTTATGAAAATGATATATCTACAAATCAAACCAGGCATGAGCTGGCAATTCTTAAGTATCTGGAAAATAGCAAACAATCAGAGCATCAAGATTATGAGTCAGAAGTAGTGGAAAGTGATTCGACACCAATAATAACCCCTAATGTAACACCTAAAAAGAAAGCCCACATTTCTCCCGTTAATGAAACTCATGGAATAATGAACGAGTCACCCGTACCATTAGCATCACGAAACACACCAGATAGAATTACCAATATTGTAGGCAGAATACCTAGCAGTCCTTCACCAATAAAATTGGTACTAGAAAGCCCCCTTAAAAAGCAGAGGAAGATCGAGTTTTCTGATACTGAATCCATTTATTCGACAGCTGTGTCCCAGTTTGGTACACCAAAACAAACAACGTCTTCTCCAGTTGAGGTTTTAACTCTGAAGGTTGGATCCCCACAATTAGGCATTTGTAGTGATTCCGAGACTATAAGTGTGGTTTCATCTATGGCCCATAAGAAATCTCATGCAGCTAAGAAATTAAGAACCACAACTTTAGAAGTATCTGCTGCCTTAAGAGTGAAGACTTACACTGATCCTGAAAACAACATAACTGTGAAAAAGTTGGGTGAAGAAAAGAAGAGAGAATTCATTGATCTAGATAATGAGATTCCCGATTCAGAGAATCTGGATGACGATACTGGCTTCAGCATAATTGAGATCACGAGACAAGTAGTAGAACGTAAAGAACATAATAATGACGATTACTCCGAAGAACAGAGCACAGATTTGTTTCAAATTGGCTTGAAAGATAAGCGGGATATTGCCAATACTTCCCACTTGCAGGTACCTTCAAGTCTTGTAATGCAATTAGGAAATACTGGTAACACTTTTTTGGACTCTTCTTTGGTGGAGGAGGATGATGAAATTGCAAAGCTTACGGCGACCGAATTGCGAGAGAGGTTCAAGGATTGGGGATTAAAACCAGTACAAGGAAAAGATAAAATGCTTGAAATACTACAAGGAATATCTGACTTTATATCTCCAGAATCCTTGTTGGCATTAAAAGGAGATGATTTACAACAACGTGTATTTGACAAACTTGAGTTACTAATAAAACAGGATCAATTTTGGTATGATAGAATATTGACATTTGAACCCATCAGACTAGAGGAAATGAGGCAGTGGTTAAATTCTCATAATCATTATCTCGAGTTAGACATGTTGCGTTTATATTGTGACAGGAACTGTATTACCACAACCAATACATAACTTAACATTTATTATGTCCCCTCCCCCCTTCATATATATTTCTTGTAGTCTGCCTCTATTTTATCTTCGACCAACTTTTCGTTGATATATTTGATCAATTTTGAACTTAGTCCTGCATTGGCAATCAACGTCCCAGGTCCATAGACTATGTTGTTGAGAAGGTTACCATATGGTTGGTACATCATAACTTGCACAGCCCACACCAAATGATACAACAATATGAGGAAAATGAGTACAGTCAAAAATGTCAAGATAGATGCATTCACCACTCTGGACTTGGAGATCTGTTCGTGGGTAGCTTTTCGGGTGGTTCTTTGTGTTGACATTGAGGTGTGTGTTGGGATAATGTCTGTAGGAGAAGATGAAGGGGGCAAAGTGTGTCAAATTTTCCAGTCTCATACCAAGCAAAATCAACGCGTAATCAAGAACTACCTGGGGTATTGCCTTAACAAAGAGTACAAGACATTTCGTTTATCCTCTAATAGCTAGACATATTCTACTGCTTAGCACATTTGTGGAGAGGTACCATCAACAATCATTAGACAAGACATGGTATAGCTTCCTAAGAAATATGGCTTTACCCGGTTTTGACACACTCTTTTTTTTTTTTTCCGAGTCCCGGTTTTGTTTTCCTGGCTTATAAACTTGTGACCTTTATAAACTTTTCTGGAACCCTTGAATTCTTCAGTTACACATCATTGCAACCAAATAGTTTTTTTCCTATCGACCTTTAAATAACAAAATTCAATTCCTACAATCAACGAATCTTGCACCATGCAATCAGTGTATCCCAATCACACAAGTCTACATATAGAGCCCAGCTACTACGACAATGGGGTTCCAGTGTTCAAACCGACCATGCACGAGTTTCGGGACTTTTACAACTTCAACAAGGCAATCAACAAATACGGAATGGAGTCGGGCATAGTCAAAGTGATCCCTCCTACCCAATGGGTGCTGCGAGTGCAGAAATGTTACACCGAGAGCAATTTGGGGCAAGTGTCCATTCAGAACCCGATAGTGCAGAGCATCAACACGAATGCGCCAGGGATATACCAACTGCAGAATATAGAGCGATACAAAAAGTATTCCATATTCCAATGGCGGGAAATGGCCAAGACACGCCAGCCGCCACGACGGAAGCAGAGGAGCGACAAGCCAGAAGTTGGGCATGGGCATGCGAAACGCATTCCCTTCTACAACATCAACACGAGTGAGTACACTGATGAACGATGTAAGGAACTTGAGACTAATTACTGGAGGTCATTGTCGTACTCGGAGCCGATGTATGGAGCAGACACTATGGGGACTGTTTTCGACAAGTCGATGACGGTGTGGAATGTGGCACATCTACCGAACTTGCTTGATCTAATGGAGGAGAAACTACCAGGGGTGAACCAGGCATATTTGTATGCGGGGTTGTGGAAGGCGTCGTTTGCATGGCACTTGGAAGACCAAGACTTGTATCTGATAAATTATTTACACTTTGGAGCACCGAAACAATGGTACCTGATACCACAAAGCCAGCACAAAGAGTTTTATGCATTGATGGTTGATCTATTCCGGGATGAGTTCAAGCAGTGCAGTGAATTTCTTAGACACAAAACGTTTATGGTGTCGCCTGTATATCTTGAAAAACATGGTATTAAAGTGAACCACACGATACACCGAGAGGGCGAGTTCATGATCACGTACCCGTATGGGTACCATGCCGGGTTCAACTACGACTACAACTTGGCGGAGTCGGTGAACTTTGCGTTGGACGATTGGTTTGAGTTTGGGAAACGTACCGAAAAGTGTGAATGCATTAATGATTCTGTTGGGATAAATGTCAAACATTTGTGGGAAAAGTACTATGGCACCAAGTATGAGACAGCAAAAGAGGAAGAAGAAGGGCGTGGCAATAGATTCTCATCCGACTCTGATGGTTCAATAGAAGTGGTCAAGGTGGAGAAGATCCAACGCAAGTGCCGCAAGAGGAAACAAGACAATGCCGACCCTGCAAATACGAGGAGACCACACAAACAACCAGAAATCATCCCTCGTGAATGTGAGCTTTGTCCCAACACACTTCAACAAACAAAATACTCCCATTCATCCTTGTTTGAATTGTTGGAAGCTGATGTGAATGGTGCAACACCTAGGACAGCACGTCGAGTGCATAAAATATGTGCCAGTATGTTTCCCCATCAACTCAAGTGCAACTGCAAAACCAACACAGTGCATGGGTTAGACAATATTACAAAGAACCAGAAGAAACTACGCTGTGGTGTTTGTCGTCAAAGCAACATGGGTGCATGCTTCCAATGCAGCTACGAGAAATGCACCCGAGCATTCCATGGAACTTGTGGATTGGTCGATGGTGTACAGTACGATTTCAACTCAGGAGAAGCATTCTGTAAATTCCACTGTCAATCCTCCACATCACCAGAATTTAGAGTTGGGATGTATGTGCAGTTTTTGTTCAACCACAGAGTATATTTTGGCCAATTAGTCAGTTTAGGTGAAGGGGATGTAGAAATTGAGGTGTATCCTTCTGCTAAAGATGTTATTGAAATACCAATGACAAGTATAATTAATGTTGTATAATTAAGTAGGTGCTGTGTAAAGAGAGAGAAGTATTATCAAATGAAATGTGTATTGACTTTCAAGTTTTCTACGCGATTTGTTGTTGTTGTTGTTGCAAGTTCAGACAGATTTTTTTTTTTTTTTCCCCCTTTGCCTCTTTGATATTTTTGTCTTTTGTTTTGATGTTATTATATTTAATTTCTTCAATGACATGGCACCACCGAGGAGGAAGAAACCCAAGTATGAACCGGTAGATATAAACTCATCTTTTGATGAAATTTCATCGGATTCACAGGGTTCATCATTTTTTGAACATTGGTCAATCCAACCAAGTCCAGTTAAGAAATCAGAAACCATTAATAATAATCAACAATGGATAGATAAATATCGACCGAAAACCATCAATGATATTTGTATTAATCCAACTAAACTAAAACAAGTTAAAGATTCCATGATGAAAATGATTAATAAAACTTCAAATACTAGAGTATTGATACTTTCTGGACCTAGTGGTTCATCAAAATCCACTACTGTGAAATTATTAGCTGAAGAATTGATAATTGTACGTGATGCCTTTGATTCTATTGTAATTGAATATAATGAACTGGAGGATTTTGGGAATTTTTTACAAGATTGTCGATATAAATCCAAAAATGTGATATTAGTGGAAGAATTACCAAATATATATCATTTAGAAACTTTAAAGAAATTTCGAGATGCAATTAAGCATTGGATATATCAAGATGATAATGGATTTTCATTACCACCTTTAATAATATGTTTAACTGAGATTGAATATGATTCTAATGATCTTAGAATTAGTTATAATATTGAAAATAATTTGACAGTAGATACATTATTGGGTAAAGAAATTATAGGATTAAATCAAGTGGAAATTATTAAATTTAATAGTATTGCCAATCGATTTTTGAAACCAACAATAAATAAAATAATTAAACAAGAAGGAATTTTAAAAATTATTAATCAACAAGTATTGATGAGATTTTTAGATGAGATTTTCCAAATTGGAGATATTCGATCCATTATATTTAATCTTGAAATGTGGATTAAGAATGTTAAACAATTTTCAAGTAAACAAAAAATTTCTATTGATTCATTTATGCGAGAGAATTCGATTAATTTGTTTCATGCCATAGGTAAAATAATTTATTCCAGTTCCAAAGTGAATATAAGACGACTGAAAACTAGTAATAATAATAATAATAATAATGAGGAGGAGGAGAAGGAGGAGGAGGAAGAGGGTGAACGTTTAGATAAAGACGATATAGATTATCAATCAATAGAACAAGTGTTACAACTGTTTCCAGAGAAAAATATGGATTTATTGAATTTATCATTACTAGAGAACTATCATATTTATCAAGATTCTAATTATGATTTGGAATTAGCGAGTAATATAGTTGATGATTTAAGTGTTAATGATATTATTAAACTTGGTGATATAGGTCTAAGGTCTACTAGGATAAATTTAAGCAAGGCAAAAAATTTATCAAGCAAACGATTTAAATCGATGCCTTCGTCAAAATTGAAAATGAAGTTTCCTCGACATTTAAAAATGATTAAAATTATGAATAAAACTAAGAATCAAATCAATTCTTATCGTCGATATCTTAATCCACAAATATCATTTGAAGATTTAAATTTAATTGATGGATATTATATGCCGATAATTTATAATACTCAGAAACAAACAAAGTTTAGATATAATCGATTAGGTGGTAAATTTCAAGAAGTTTATGCAGATGATAAAATTCCCATTGATGAAGGAGAGATAATTTATGAATATGATCAATTTGAAATTGATATTAAAAATAAAATAAATCTTGATCTGGATATGAAATATTCACAAGCAATCAATGAAGATATAGATAATATGAGTGATCCTATAGAAACAGATGATGATCTTGAAGATGTAAGAGATATAACGAATAATGAATCGGATGCATTTCTGAGTGATTCCGAATTGGAATTACTTTTAACACAAGGTAAAGTCTGAGTTCAAAATAAATGTAATTAAATAAATACAACTTAATATGTATTATGTATTAACACAACATCTTTCTTTTTCCTTTTTTTTTCTTTTTTTATTTTCAAGAAAGAAAATAAAAAAACTAGTAACACACATATATATATATAGCACTCAAGTAAATTATACAAACAATAATATCCCAAAAAAAAAAAAAGAGACATTATTAATAATCAAGCTTCCAAAGCATGTTCGAAAAATTTCTCATCATCTTCAATACTTTCTTTAATGATATCTAAACCACCTTGGAATTCACCATTAATATATAATTGAGGGAAAGTTGGCCAATCACTAAATTTTTTCAATCCTTGTCTAACTGAATCATCTTTTAAAATATCGAAAAATCCAAATCTAACTTGATGTTCTCTTAAAATTGCTACTAATTGACGAGAAAATCCACATTGTGGTGAAGAAGGAGATCCTTTCATAAATAACATAATTGGTGCTGCTTTAGTTAATTTATTTAATCGTTCATTTAATGCTTCCTCTGATTCCTCCACTTCAGTAGTATTAATGTTGTTGTTGTTGTTGTTATTATTATTGGTATTGGTGGTGGTTGTATTGTTGCTATTGTTATTGATTGATCCTTGAATATTATCATTATTAATGCTGGTACTATTGCTATTATTTGAAAATTGATTTAATGCTTGAATAAATTCTTTAGGATCAGCTCCTGATAATTCTTTCAATATGGTTTGATTACGAATTAATATGAAATAAGGAACGGCACTAACTTCAAAAATTTCACTAATTTCCAGTAATTCATCAGCATTTATACTTAAAAAAATTATTGAATTATCGGATTCTTTAGAATCAGCTAATGTTTTGAATACTTGATTCATGGTTTTACAAGGTCCTGCCCATGGTGTATGGAAATAAAGTGCAATCAATTTGGATGGATCGGCTTTAGTCAATTCAGTAAATTGTTGTTCTGATTCAATTTCAATAACTCCCATTGTAGATTTAGTCTATGTATTTTGTTAGTTTATAAGTGGTATTTGAATATTAAAGCCACACACACACACACACACACAACCAAGTTTGATTGATGAGATAGATAATCACTTTAATTTTTTTGTTGGCTGGAATTGACTTTACAATAAGAAGAAAAGAAAAAAAAGAATAGAAAAATTTTTGATGAAAAAAAAAAAAAAAAAAAAATTAAGCCATAGCTTTTTTAGAGTACGTCACGTGATGTGTTGTAAGAAAGAGAGAGAGAGATAGAGAGAAATAATGTCACAGAGTTATCAAAAGTTGACCATCGCTACCGAGTTTAAAATATGTTTTTGACTAAGTTTATGGGTTTACAAAAAAACATGCAAATTTATATTGAGAATATATATAATTTTTTAAATGCCAATAAATTCTATTAAATATCAATACTATAAAACTCTAGGAGACATGGGACCTCCATTTCCTACATAAGTCTGATTATCATCGATTTCTGAAAATGAATTACCTTCTCTTGCATCTTTCATCCATTGACTTTCATAATCGTCGTTGGCTTTATTTTTATTATTATTATTATTATTATAATTGATATTACCATGATATTGGACATAACGAGGATACCTATCAGGATGTTTAAATCTATATTTTCTTAAAGCACTAGGCAACAAATCCATTGACCACATTACCAATAATAATCCATACCAAAATGAAATTAACCATTCAAAAACTGCTGATTTAGAATTTTGACCGGTTTTCATGTATATTCCAAAACAAATGGCAAATGCTACTGCAGCAAATAACCATATTAATTTCATCATGAATGAAACAAAATATAAATTGGCGTATTTAGAAGTACCAAATACCACTTGATCATGAACTGGATCTAATTTAGAAGGATGAGTACCAAATATGAAAGAAATGGCAAAATCACAAACACATGCTAAGAAACAAAAGGCAATAAACACACCAACCATAGAAATATGTACTGGATGGAAATTTTTGGTATTAAATATGGCAACAAATAAAATCCCCAATTGTCCAATAGTAGCACAAATTATACTGGCAATGGCTAAACGTGGTTGATGTTTAGAAATATATGGTTGGATTTTACCTGATTTATAACGTAAATAAGCACCCATAATTAATGTCCCAACAAAGAAAATTGCTTGGAAACCAGTACAAGAGATAAATAATGGTTGAAGATTAGTGGCACCAATATCGGAAATATATACTGGATTTTGATATTTCCCATTCATGAATGAATAAATTGGTCTACCTTGGGCACCCCAACATGATAACATGGCAATTAACATCCCCCACCATACTATTAGTGCTATTATCGGTATGAGATAATAATGTATCACTTGGAAACGAATAAGTGGTTTTGATGACATATTTGAAAGCTAATGTTATAAAAAAAAAAAGAAAAAAAATGATGAATGGATTATTTGCAACTTCTGATGTTCTCAGTTAATAATAAAAGAAAAGAAAAGAAAAACCAGAAAATTCTTGAAATGTAATTAAATGGAGAAAGGATTGATCAATAGTGGTGGTATAAAATAAATAAATAAATATAAGGTACCTTCCTTAGTTTTTAATATATATATATAAAATCAATAAGACAATATGTTTTGTAAATAAAGAAGGTTTTTTTTTTTTTGGGGGGGTGGGAGAAGAAGGATGGTTTGATTACTTTATGAAAGCCTTGTTTGTTTTGTTTTACTTTTACTTTTACTTAGCCTTGTAATGACTTTTGCCGATTTTTCAAAGATCATCGCTCAATAAATCAATCATTTGAAATTTAGCAAGCAAGCAACCAAGTAAGCAAGTGAGCAAGTGAGCAAGTAAGTAAGTAAGCAATCATGAAATTTCAATTTAATAAGAGAATTGTTATTTCGGAATTAAACCGAAAAACAAGGGTAGTGCGGGAATGAAAAAAAAAAAAAAAAAAAAAAAAAACAGAAATCAAGACCTGATTTGTGGCGATGCGTCAAATCTTTTTTAAACATTTTTCATTTTCTTGCTATGAATTTCATTCAAATTAACAGCAATAACAGTAACCCCGTTAGCGTAATCTTAGTCATTCATTACTTTCTATCTGCTACATCTTACTTAAGCTCATATACATAGATATATAGTCCTATAAAGAAACACTTTCTACCATCATGTTTTGTTTTTCATTTTAAGCCAGCCATGATTCAAAGAGAAACCACCACGCAATATTGTTAATATTGGTGAATTGGAAAAATGTTCATTGGCTTATAAAAGAAAATTCTGGGTACTATTGTGTGGTTTTTCTGTTCCGACTTAGCGAGCCGGGTATTGGTATCATCACTTTGTCAGATTTTTATATCCAGCACATCGTCAACAATAACAATAACAACCAACAACCAACAACGCCCCCCCCCCCTGGCAATTGTCACGCGACACAACAAGCTTGAATTTTAAATTTTTTTTTGGTTTTGGTTTTGTTTGTGTCGGCTAAAGAAAAAAAAAAAGGATATAATTTTTTTGAACACAATACACGCCATGACATCACCGGAACAACAACAACAACAACAACAACAACTATTTCAATCTTCAACGGCTTTATTTCTTTATTTTATTTCTTTATTTATTTTTTTTTTTTTTTTTTTTTGTAAAGCGTAGTTAGTTAATAAGACTAGACCAAATTATAACCTAGATGAGACAAGGTTATGACGTTATTAGAAACTTTGAGAAAACTAGATTGATAATTAACCAATGACAATGAATTAAGCAGAAAAATGAATATTGTTGTAATTGTTGTAATATTTGGCGGTGGGTGGGCTATTTCATTTTCCAATATCCATAATAAAGTGATGAAAATCTAATTTATCATAATCTAAACAATAACAACACACCCATTCAAGTTCAAGTTCAAGTTCAAGTTCAAGTTCAGTTTTAATTTTAGGCTAGGCTAGGCTAGGCTAAGAAATATTATTTTTTTTTTAAAAAAATAAAAAAAAAAAATAAAAAAGAAAATTTTAAAATTTTAATGTTTATATTAGTGTTGTTAGGAATCGTCAGAATTGTAGAGAAATTGTATTACAATGTTACATTAAATATTCTTCTCTTGCCAAACCATATTGCGGGTGAAGGGGGAGGGAGGAGATATTTCCAATGAAAAACTAAAATTGTTGATCAATTTCAATTCAAACAAAACCCAATGATGATGATGATGATGATGATGTTTGAGATATCAAGTAGAGTAAATATTTAAAAACAACAACAACAAAAAAAAAAAAAAAAAATTACTATTGTATTGTGTGTTGAAGATTGATGAAATTCATGATTAATTTTCTTTTAATTTTAGTAGAACTATTGAAACAAAATAAAATAAAATAAAATAAAAAAAAAAAAATCCAAAAAAACAATCCCAGTATTTCTTTTATTTGCTCATAAACGTTTTGGTAATTGTTGTTGTCGGATATAATGTAACCAGAAATGAATTAAAACAAACTCTTAGTGTAGTTAGAGCAAGGATATGGATGCGGATATGGATATGGATATGGATATGGATATGGATATGGATTTGATGCCGTTACACATTCTCTAACAATAAAGAGAAAACGGAATTAATACCTAATACGAAATTTTATAAAATATGTTAGGTAGATAAACAACAACAACAACAAAGAATTGCACGGACGGAATTGTTAGTTCCAAATTTCATGATCAGATAGAAAAAGCAAAGACTAAAATGGGTTAACATTTTGTGTATATACTTTGCTTGAGTAATAATGAAGTATAATAAATGCTAGAAAGAGAAAGAGAAACAAAGACATATAAAATTCCAGTATAACTGGCACCCAAATAAGTAAGTAAGTAAGTAAGAAAGCAAGCAAGCACCAACAACAACAACAACAATAAAATGCAAGGTTTGGATAATTTGAAAAACTTGAAACTTGAAATTAAATAAATAAAAACAATAGAGGGAAAAAGAATTATGATGATCATGATGATGATGATGATAAAGAAATAGTATAAAAAAAAAGTTCTTTTTTTCTTTATGGATGATTTTTAGTAAAAAGAAATACATAGAAGGTTTTTTTTAGATTAGTTTAGATTAGTTTAGATTAGTTTAGTTTATACATACATTTAAATGAATCTGTTCAACTGCCAATTCTTTTAAAAAAATTGGTGTAGTAACAAAATCTTACACAACAACAACGACAACACCAACAACTTCCTTAAAACACAAAATAGAAATAAATAAATAAATAAAGATGTGAATTTCATAAGTCATAAGTGTGTATATGTGTGTGTGTGTGTGGGTGTGTACAGACATTTTCAATCAAGAACAAGGAATATTGTTTAATATTTGTTACGGTAAATGCATGATGTTTTATAACAAGTTTTCCCTTTCCTTTCATTTCGTTTCCGTTTTTCTATAAGTTGCCAATCTGCCACCACCACCACACACAGATGCAAGCAGACAGACAGGCAGACAGGCAGAGGCATTCAGGTGGGTTGAGTTAATATTATTGGCTTTTGTTAACAATTGTTGAAAGTCTTGTATTCATTTTTTTTTTTTTTTTTTTTTTTTTTTTGCAGTCATAATAATAATAGTAATAATAATAATAATTACTTCAACATTACAAGCAGTATATTCCATTTGAAAAAAGCATGACATCAAATATTAAATGTGAATATATTCTATGGCCATCTCAACTTTTGATTCGTTGATTTGTACTTTTTATTAGATCTCCATTTTTGTACAAGAACGTCTGAACGTCTGAACGTCTGAACATCTGAACGTCTGAACGTCTGAACGTCTCCAGGAGAAACCCATGCGGATGAAAAACTAATAGAAAACGTTTATCAACCAAGAATAACAACCCCCCCCCACCATTGGAAACATAATCTTCTAAATTCATGATTTAATTTTTCAAGTATCGTCTAAAAAAAAAAAAAAACTAAAGATGACAAATTAGTAAATACATGAAGGAGGAAGTGGGGGGGGCAAGTCTAAGAGAGAAAGCAAACTTGAGTGAGAAACAGAAGACAGAAAGACAGAAGAAGGAAAATAAGATAGTGATAATTGCATAAATCAGATGAAATTTGGTATGTATGTATGTATGTATTTTTTTTTTTTTTTTTTTTTTGCAGGTATATTCACAATTATTCAATTGATTAAATATTGCAGCAAAAAAAAAGAATTGATATTTATTTTGACGAAGAAGAAGTTTAACTTCCATTTTTCAACAATTGTCATTTTTTTTATTTACAACCAATGCCTTTGTATGATGGTATGTATGTAGTGTCAGACAGTCAAAGATATGTACATATTTCGACAGACATTAATGGTTTTTTTCTCATCACCGACATTTCTATTTCTATTATTATTATTATTATTATTATTAGTATTATTGTCGATTGAATCTCTCTCTCTCACTCTTTTCTTTTTTTTTTTTTTTGTGTGTATGTGTGTGTGTGTGTCGCATAATTCTTACACAATTGACGACACCAGACACGGAATTCTTTTTTTTTTTACTTAATTCAGGAACTTTTTTTTTTAGCTGTCACTTATTGTGTCATCATCATCATCTTTTCATTCATTCATTCATTCATTTGTAGATTCTAGCCACTATATTCCAATAATTGTGTGTACTTAGGGAATGGCACCACCACTATCACTACTACTATTACAATAAAGACCTGTTAATTCATTTCATTGCTGGATGGGATGATAATGAATTATCAAATGTTTATTGATTAACATTGTCTGTTAAGCGGTTGAAAATAATAATCAATCAATGAATGGAATGGAATGAATGGATGAATGAATAGGTTGCAAATAACTACCTATTAAGATATAACATACCAAACAAATAATATAACAACAACAACAACAACAACAACAATAGATTTGAACAATTTTTTTTTTTTTTAGTTTCAAGTTCTTTCTTAGTTTATTTTTGCACCCCCGCCCCCTCTCCCTTTTCATCTCTCATCTCTCATCTCTCATCTCTCATCTCTCATCTCTAATTCCGTCACTCATTACCATCAACTCAACTCCCCCATTTTAGTAAATTCATGATCTAAAGATTTTCTAATTTTATCAAATAAATAACAAGAACCAGTAGGGGAAAAAAAACGGAAAACATATTAGAACTCAATATGACACAAAAGAAAAACTGTTATTTTTTGTTTTTTTTGTTTTAACAATCGGCATTGTTAATAGTTGTTAATAGATGTTAATAGTTGTTAATAGTTGTCGTTGTTGTTGTTGTTGACGATGATTTGTAGGAATTTTTTTTAGTCAAAAAAAAAAAAAAAGAAAAGAAAATTTAGATTTTATGGACCGGGGGGAAAAACTAGTTGATCGGATAAAATGGTTACTTAATCAACTTGTTTGCTCCTCCAACCCATTTGATTAATATATTAATATATTAATGTATTTTTGTAATCTTAGAAATAATTATTAAATCACTAAAATTTGTTCAATGGTTTTTCGTAATAAAAAACTTATGTTAATATTAAAAACACATATTGTCTAAATATAAAATCTTCTTTGTTAGTTAGGTTTGCTCTTTTTTTGCATCTCTAATTCCTCCTCTTTCTTCATCTCTTACTTTTTTTTTAGAACAAAGAAGAATCCATTTGCAATGTCCATATCTCTGTCTCTCTGTCTCTGTCTCTCTTTTCCTGCAAACTGTAAGATCTATAATAATGATACACTCCTATTATAACATGTAACAACAATCAATATAAATTAGTTTGTGATATCACACTTTACATATATTTGAATCTAGATTATTATTATTATTATTAGTAGCTACCACCACTTTTAAATTTCTGATTTGTTTTTTTGTTTTTTTATTTTTTTTCAGTTAAAATAATATTTTATCTATATCGGAACGATTACACATTCAAAATTAATTGAAATTTCAATTTTAATTTTAATTTCAAGACCAAACAATAAATTACAAATATTATAACCTTGACTAGTTTATTATTAATAATTTTAGTATTTACAGGAAAAGAATAATAATAATAATAATAATAAACAAACAAACTACTATTCTTGTACATAAATTGTATTAGTAGTTATAATTGGTCGAATGAATGAATGAATGAATAAACAACAACTCTCATCAACAAATCACAATTGGTAGCGCTTAATAAGGAGGATTTTTTTTTATTTTTTTTTTTTTCAACTTGATACTACTACTAGTACTACTACTAGTACTACTACTATTATTATTATTATTATTATTATTAGAACTATTGATTGGTAAGAACAATAACACTCCAATGTATATATATATACACAAACACAGAGAGAGAGAGAGAGATAGACAGAGTTTCTGGTATAAAATGTGTACAGATAGATTCTCAGTTTAAAAAGAAACTAATGGTAAATTGATATCAAATAATAATTTGATTCTATGAAACACCACACACACACACACACTACATAAAAAGATAGGGACAAATTTTTACTGCAAAAAAAAAAAAAAAAAAAATAAAAAATAAAAAAAAGCAACCAGTATTGGTTTGTTCACCATATGCAAAAAAAACAAAAAAAACGACATAACCATCATCATCATCATGGTTATTATTATTATTATTACAATATAGTTTCAGGTTTAGTTCTGTTTTGGTGTTACTAACTGTCTTTAGTAAATTTTATGAAATGATTAAATATGAAACCTAACTAAAAACTTTAAACAAAACCAAAAAAAAAAAAAAAACATAAAAAACATAAAAAACATAAAAAACATAAAATGTGTGACATGTAACAAGAAGAAGAAGAAGAAGAAGAAGAACTTGGATATAGCTATACAAACTGACTAACTAACTAACTAACTAAAATAGATGAATAAAAAAAATTGGGAGTTATTTTCATTGTAATTTTTTTTTTTTAGTAGAATCAAATGTAGCATGAAACTAAATTTAGTTAAGAAGATGATATTTAGTTAAGTTTGTTAAGTTAGTTAAGTTAGTGGTGGTGGTGGTGGTGATGATGGTGGGTTGCATACTAAAATCAACAAACAACAAACAACAAACATTATCATATCTTGTTCAATAAAAATAAATTTTCCATTTCCATTAATTACTACTAGTACTACTAGTACTACTTTAATAATAATAATAAAATTAGGGTTTTCTCTTTTTCTTGTTTTTTTCTTGAATTAAATATTTCTGTTACTTGTTAATAATCACATTTTAAAAAAAAAATAAAAAGAAGGTTAAGAAATTAATATTACTCTGTGGATGGGTTGGTGGGTAGGTAGGTAGGATGGGTATATAAATGAGGTAGGTTATTATTATTATAAAGATCATATGGATTCAAAAGACCAAAAAAAAAAATAACAACCATATTGTGAGTACCACAAAAAAAAATAAAGTTTTACAATTATCAAAGGTAAAGGTAGGTTATAATAATAATAATAATAATAATAATATTAATAATCGACGGTAGTTTAATAACAAGTCAACAAAAGTATTAAGAAACTAATAAAATTCCAATATAAACACTATTAAGTAATAATAATTTTTAAGTAGAAAAAAAAGATAGATTAGAGAAACGGGACATTATTTGATTCTAAAACCAACTTTTCATTTAGCAGTCAACAACAACAAATACAAATACAAATACAACAAGAAGTAGAAGTTAGTCATGCGGATAATCAATACCGCTGTATTTTATTCCAAACGTTCTTCTCGAGGAGAAATGGGTACATCTTCAGTTATTGAATTTGTGAACTTAAAAAAAAAAAAAATGAATAGAATAAAATGGAATGGAATGGGTGGGTAATATTTATTGTGACAATATTATCTATATACTCCCATTTTAAAGTTATATTATTTTGGTTGGTTGGTTATTCTTTCTATCCTTCTCTTTATCTTTCTCTTTTTCGGTCATAATCATATAATATTGCAATTTAAATAATCATCATCATCATCATCATTATTTACACTAACTCTCTCCCCCCGCAAGCCAAAAAAAAAAAAAAATGAAAACAGAGTGGGATCAACAAAGTTTGTTTTTTCATCAAAAGGGGTGGAATAATTTTGTGTCTAAAGATGGCGGGACTATTACTGGTTATTGGGATAACTATATAAATAAAGAGGTTTTAGTTTTTTTTTGTTTTTGTTTGTTTTCCTTTGTAATAGTTTGGTCAATCGTCATGAAAGTTAATGATTGCAAAAATCTTTGTCGTTCCAACCAAACAAAACAAGATTTATAAATTTTTCTAACGCCTTGCTAAAAAAAAAAATACCAAAAAAAAACAAAAAAAATTAAAAATGGTACTTGTAATATAGAGAGATGAATGTTGGATTTAGTGTAATAGTAGTAGTAGTAGTAGTAATAGTAATAGTAATAGTAGTATGCTTGAATGTGGAAATCTTGGTTATGAGAATAGTAACACTAATTGAGAAAAATTAGAGGGAAAAGAAAATGGAATTCATTTACTTTCTATTTCCCTTTTCTTTCCTTTCTTTTTCTTTTTAAAAAGTCCTTATTGTTTGTGTATCATTCTTCTTCTTCTTCTTCTTCTTTTAGTTATGGTTGTGTTCTAATACAAATTTATTTTTAACTTTTCTCATCAACTAAAAACTAAAAACTAAAAACTAAAACCCTCTTCCTCTTTTTCTTCCTCTTCCTTTTCCTTTTCTATATGATGTTTATAGTCACACCTTTCCTTTTCTTTCCTTTTGAAACTATGAAATTGACTACTAGTAAATTCAATCTATTTGGTGTTACTTTCAAATTAAGTTTTTTTTTTTTTTTTTTTTTTACTTTGTGATTGGGGATTTAATAATAAAATAACGATTAAGAATTATCAATGACGAAAGTTTCTATCTCTCTCTCTCTCTCTCTCTCCAAACAAAAGAGAAATAAACAACCAATCAAGTAAATAAGTAAAATAAGTAAGTAAGTAAGTAATAATGAAGAGAAATAATATAGAGCGTTGTTAAGGTTCATGAAATTAAATTAAAGACAAATAATTCAATTGTTGCCAAAAACTAAAAAAAAAAAGGAAAAGGAAAGTCTAGTCTTGTGTAGTCTAGTCTTATCTTGTCTTGTCTTGTGTAGTCCTGTCTTGTTTAGCTTCTGGTGTTAGAAGAAGGTATACATTGTTGTTGTTGTTGTTGTTGTAAATCCAATCCAATAATAATGTAAAGTTTTCCACAAATGACAATGACAAACCAAAAAAGAAAGACTTCGTAATTACCAATCCTCATCATCATCGCCTGGTTTCTTTCTTTCTTTTTTGGTATTTTTTTTTTTTTGGGTAAAATGAAATCTACTAAAACAACAACAACAACAGCAACAGCAACTACTATTCCTATTATTATTAAAGACTTGGAAATTAATTTCTACAAAGCTACTTTAGTATAAATATCATCTTTGTTGATTTCTAACAATAAAATAAAAAAATAAATAAAATAAAAAAGAAATCCACTAACCATTTTTGTAAAAAACTAACCCTAACACTAACACTAACACTAACACTAAACAAACAAAAAAACTAGACGATATCCCACAACAACTTACAAACTACATACCGTTGGGTTGGGTTGAGTTGGGGACGTGGGGGGGCGGGGGGCGGAAATAGATCAACCCGTCAATCCTCCCCTTTATCATCATCATCATCATCATCATCATCATCATCAATATCATTCGATTAATTCTGAATTTGTGGTATAAAAACAAATTATAATGAGTTATGACAAAACTAAAACTAAAACTAAATCTAAATCTAAACTGCTGAATTAGTTTTCACATAAAAAAAAAAAAAATTCATTCAAAGGAATTGTAAAATTGTCAGCTATGTGTGTTATAAATCGTACATTCATATAATAACATACACCATACACTAAAATACAATATAATCGATCTACTTACTTACTTACTTACTTACTTACTTACTTACTTACTCTCTTTCATTATCATCATTATTATCATCATCATCATCAACCAAAGCAAAGCAAAGAAAATATTATTTTGTCTTTCAAACAGACATCGACACCGACACCGACAAAAGAAGAAAAAGGACAGACAATAATAATTTATAACTTGTTTTGATTGTTTTTTTCAAACAATGAGTACACGACTACTATACACACACATACATACATACATACATACATGAAGAAGAAGAAGAATAATGATGATGATGCAAAAAAAAAACTAATAAGCCAAACTCAACCTCATATACTATTATTATTATACTTGTTAGTGTTGTTAGATTTTAAAGCAAGCTTTGTTTGATTTTTGATTTTTGATTTTTGTAGGAAGAAAATAAATTATACTCCTTAACACACACACACACTTTCTTTTAATTTTTTTATTAATTTTTTCAAATTTTTTTTTTTACCTCCTTTCTAATCTAACACAATAAATGGTTAGGTTAACTAAATAGATAGATAGATAGACAGAGAAAGAGAGATAGATAGAGTAACAATTTATACACTAGCAATAATAATAATAATCTGATTTAGTTGTAAATGAAGAGATATTGATTGCATTGACGGGGTAAAGTAAGTAAGTATTGTTTGAGATGTTATATGTTAAGTAGTAATAGTAATAGTAATAGTAGTAGTGGATTTTTGTGTCATATATAAGTAAAAATGAAATTTGAAATTTTATGGATGATGTTGTTACTCTTATTCTTATTCTCCATCTCCTGTTTTCCTTCCTTCTCTTCTTTCCTTCTAGACCTGTAACATGTACAATGAATTAATTTATTTTAATATGTCTGTGTCTGTGTCTGTGTGTGGGTGTGTATGTGTATGTGTTTGTGTATGTTGATATTTCAATTTCTTTCAATTTTTTTTTTTTTTTTTGCAATCGAAACAATTTTTTTTTTTTGTTTTAGTTTAGTTTAGGGCAAAGTTTAATGTTTATGTTCAGATTCACAAGTTTCAAATTATATATATTATATATATATTATATGTATAGTATATGTATAGTATATTATTTGGAGGGGGGTGTTGTTGGTGGTGGTGGTGGGGGATCCCATAATAATAATAATAGTAATAGTAATAGTAATAATATACTAATCTTATTTTCAATTAATACTGTAGGAGTTAAAATAATTGAAATTCCTTTCTCCCTTTTCAAATAAATAAAAAAAAAAAAAAAATGCTTTTAAATCAAATTTTACAAAACTTAGTTGGTTAAATTATAAAATTATAAAATTATAAAATCATAAATTGAATCCAATACTTTATAATATAATTTATTATATGAAAAGAGAAGAGAACTGAACTGAACAGAACAGAAGAGAACAGAAGAGAAGATATCTTTTAAAAGTTACTTTTAATATTTGAATATTTAAATATGAAAACCTAAAAATTATATTCATTCTCATGTTTTCTGTTCTCACCAGTGTGTGTGTAATTTAACACACACACATACACATTCATTGAGGTTTGAAAGTTTTACTTCTGGTGGTTATCATTCTGTATTCATACTCTAACTGACTAACTAAAACAAATCAAATCAACTGTTTATACAGGGGGAAGGGTTGTACTTTTTTTTTTTTGAATTCTCTCTTTTAACTTGTTGTACATCTGTTAAAGGAGAGAGAGAGAGCCAGCGTGAGGGGGGTGTTGATTTCCAAATTTAGTTCATAATCATACTTTTATTCTTCTCTACCCCCAATATATGCTTGCTGTCTCTTGTTTTTTTGCAGTAAATAAATAGATCACTAATTAGTTAGTAACTTGATTTGGTTGGTCCTTATTGTTGTAGTTTAAATTGCTTTTTTTTCAATTCAAGTTTAATTATTGATCGATATACAAATAAAAAAATAAAAATAAAAAATAAAAAAATTACTTTCCCAATATTTGTTTCATTGTTGTTCATAAGTTGTTCATAAGTTGTTGTTGTTGTTGTTGGTGATCAATGAATGGATGTAATGAATGGATGAATGTAGTTGTTGTTACGAATAATTTTTATAGATTTATTTTTAATTTTTAATTTTTAATTTAGTAATAAGTTTCTGACTTTTTTCTTATTTCTTTGCTATATTGTATTATCTAATTTTTTTTTTTAGTTATTACATTTTTATTGTCTCCTTGTTCTTTTGTTCTTTTGTTCTTGTCCTTCCTATCTGTCTGATGCTCTTCTCTTCTCCCCCCTTCCCCTATATTATATTTGTGTAGGATGGAGGATGGAGGTGCATGAAATACTCTTTCTGCATATCATAACATATTATTCTCATCCATGCATGTCTAATAATAATAATAATGGGTAACAAATTTCTTTAACTCACAAAACTTAACTTAACCAGACATTTTCTTGTTTTCTTGTTCTTCTTGTTCTTGTTCTTCTTTTTTTGTTCTTCTTTTTGAAATTTAATACATCCGACAGACATCTACGTATGTACTTACTTTTGGTAAATTAAAATTCTTTTGATGACCTCTCTCTCTGTTTCTTAGCCTCTTTGCTTCTTTCTTACACTAAAATGGATTGGAGGATGAGAATGGCAATGGCAATGGGAATGGTTATGTTTTTTTTTCATTTTCATTTTCATTTTTGTGATTGTCTATTTTTCTCTTTTAAAAAACATTGTACAATTTTTTTTTATTTGCGTTGTTTTATGTTTTATGTTTTTTTTTTTTTAGTATTTCCCTATTTCCTTTAAATCCATATGTACAATAATTATTATACATATATTTGTACAATTAATATTATTAACATTTCTTTTTCTTTTTCATTTTCATTTTGATTTGCTTCAAAAAAATTAATTTGAAAAGAAGAGAATGTACATTTTTTTATTTGGCTGTTAAAAATATCTTTTTTGGTTTTTTTTTTTTTCCCTTTTACATAAACACAGCGCATTATACATTATATTACAAACAACTATACATTTAATATATATCTATATATATATATATATATAAACTAATTGATTTGTCTACAATTCTTTACATGATGAAAAATATGTTTTAA